>NW_019392734.1:851153-965258 GCF_000648675.2 Cimex lectularius
TCATTCCCTTGAACCCGCTGATTGGAGGAACTATTTAAGGATGGATGAAACGTCTTATTTATTCATTATATTTAGTGTTCTATTGACCAAATTACTTCTTTCAATTAATTAATCTTTTTTGTAAGGTTTTGGTTGAAATGAAAAAGCTAGTGCCACGAGCGGGATCTGAATCCATGGCCTTCGGATAAATATGCTGCTGCTCTACCACTTGAGCTATCGTGACTTCGATCATCTCCGACAACTAAAAAATGGCAAAAAGAGAGAAAATTCGAAAGGTTGTAGGTTGAGATGGGGAGTTGGTGTCCGAGTGGATCGAACTATCGAAGTCACGATAGCTCAAATGGTTAGCGCAGCGGCGTGTTTAGCCGAATGCCGTGGATTCGAATCCCCTCGTGACACTATTTTTTCATTTCAACCAAAACCTTACAAAAAAAAGATTAATGTCTTATTTATATTTACTCCAGCTTGTTATCCCCTTGATTAGAAAACAAAAGACAGTCATGAGGGAAATCATCACTACATGAAAGGTTGGCAACCACATTACGATTTCTCGCTACAGGGATGAACTACAAAGAACTTAAGTTCTCTACTACGATTTCTGATCATTGTTAGGGGTTATCAATACCGCATCTCTCATTGCATTTCTATCCTTTGTTTTGAAAACGTCGACCAACTGGTTGAGGATCGAATTTCTTTTATTTCTATCGTGGTAATATAATCATTGTCCACCACTTTCATAAACATGGTAAACTTTCATACAATTCAATCACCTCAACAATAAAATCTCGATTGGATGTCATTACCAATAAAGAATAAACGTTTTTGACTTTTTGAGAATGTACGACGGAGATGTTTGCTCAGTAACAGAAAGACGGAGACTGGGCCAAAAAAAAAAAAACAAAAAAAACGCGGGTTCTCCCAATCACGAAACGTCGCACCGTATTTGTTTGGAGTAGCGCGATGGAGTTTGGACCGGTCGAATATTCGGCGCACGCGGCACGCCAGTTCAGTTTTGCCATTGACGTGGTTTTTGGAACGGCGTCGCTCCGTTTGGACTGCTAGGAGCGATCGTGAATGGCCATCATTACATACGAAAAAACTTAGGGAATGAAATTGTAGCGGCGACAGTCAATGAGCTAATATTTGAAGGAGGATTGAGTTTATTACACTGATCTAAGGAACTAAGAAGTTACAATAAGCCAGAAGGCTAAAGAGCCTGGCGAGCCAAAACTCGGCTTCCTAGTATCCTTTTTACCATACCATACCCTCTATATAATTTCGCTTTGGCTTGTACAGGGAGTTTAGGCATTTCTCCACATTCAGTGGTTGGTTTCGGAATTAAGCGGGACGAGGGAAAACAGCCACCGACCAATTACTGAAAAACAGCGAGAATAAAAACTACAAAGTAGTCAGAAACGACCAAACTAAGGGGTAGTCACCACGCAGAACCTAAGAGTAAATTTTATCTCATCAATTAATCTTTGTATATTTGATATATCTGGTTTCGTACCAATTTCTTTCTGAGAAAATTGATGATTTTGTACAGATGTTATTGCTGTAATATTGGACTCAGAGACAGAAATGTGGTGACATTTCTTTATCTTACTGAGACGACCTTAATTTCGCGTCGCGAACGCGAGGGTTGGTGGCGTGAGGGCACAGCGCTGATTGACCAAAATTTCCTACAACTCCTGAACGCTTCAAAGCCTCACGAAACAGCGATCGGTTAGAATTTTAGAATTAGTTAATAAGGATGGGTAAGAACTATTGTAGTTTGTAGAGAATTCCTGGATGCCAGACGCTGTCGAACGCTTGAGTCTAAAATCCCACCCTAGAAGTACTAGTTCTTCCCTAACGCGAACGATGTGGCATGTACAGTTAAGAGTTGAAGTTCCAAACTTATAACTTACGACTCTAGGGTATTCAGAATGTGTGTAAAATGTTAACGCTTGTCAAGTCGAAAATATTCAGTAAAATGATCCTTCCTAAACGCCTCACCCTTAAAATCCTCCACGCCATTTAAAACGACGATGGCCTCGTGACCTCTATCTTAGCCTACCTAATTAAATAAAAGAGAGTTCCAGCACAGATTGGTTTCTCTCCCGACTGCCTCCTTATCTGACAGATCTGTCAGATTTGGGTATAACTAAACTATTTGCTCAATTACAATTAATTAAGGATTTTAGTTGAGATAAAAAAGTTAATGGCACGAGCGGGATTCGAACCCACGATCTTCGGCTAGATACGCCGCTGCTCTACCACTTGAGCTATCGTGACCTCGATCCACTCGGACACCAACCTCCCATCTCAACCCCACCTTATGAATTTTCCCTCCTTTTGCATTTTTCAAATGTCGTGTAATCGGATTGGATTCTCGACGACAAATGAAATGGCCACGGAGAGCTTTTTAGTGAAGTGTACTTCATTCCAAATCATTAAATTCACTAATTTCATGGTCCGCTTGACCAATTAATGTATTATAATTAATTAAGGTTTTTAATTGAGATAAAAAAGTCAATGGAAAAAGGAGAGGAAATTCAAAGGTGCGGTTGAGATGGGAAGTTGGTGTCAGAGTGGATCGAGGTCACGATAGCTCAAGTGGTAGAGCAGCGGCGTATCAAGCCGAAGATCTTGGGTTCGAATCCCGCTCGTGCCATTGACTTTTTTATCTCAACTAAAAACCTTAATTAATTATAATACATTAATTGGTTAGTGAACTTGTTGTTAATGTGCACTGGTGAGTAGGTTTGACGTTTTACTAACTTGTTACCTTTTAATTAAAGCGTATTTAAAAATAACCAAATAAAACCCAAAAATAACTCAATTCATGCCCACTATGCTTGTTAATCCTAACTTCCCTTAGTTTTAAATTTTAACAGCCTGACTATACTGCTATTCGATTCGACAGCAGCAAACACAGATCTTAATCGTGAAAATAGCAGAGTTCATGCTGTCCCCACACCTAAGACATGCACACACTGAGAAACCGTGATAACAATTAAGTGTAGCGATATAAGGTTCATAAATTCATAGTACAAAGTGTTTTGGCTTATCATTTAAATTTGCAAAGGATTGAGTGGCCCTGGTAGCGAAAACAAAAATATTCAAGTGGGCGACGACAGCAATGTTTTTCGCCCTAGCATTAATCGAAATCAGAAGAACGGTATACAATAATAATTCCCTTTAAATTCTACACGACTTCTTGTTTTTAGTGGGCGACATCCCGGAGTCCCAATTAGAACAAGTTTGAATATTTTTTGCATAATATGATTTTTGTTAGAAGTTACTGTACTGCCAGATGAGAAGGAATGGATTTTTTGTCAACAAGTTTCAGCCTTGCTTCCTAATTCATGTTCGGTCCGCGGACACGTTGTAATCGGGCGAAAAACAAGCCGGCCACTTTTGAATTTACACCCGACCGGGCTCAGTTCGGATTTCAAGTTGCTTTATCGCCTCGAATAACCCTTATTTCATTCAATTCTAAAATTACCGCCTCTACCCATGAGACATTAAGAAAGTAATACCTTGGATTTACAATCCTAATTTACAACTGACCAAGTATAACTCTACTGTGTAACACAACCGGAATTGTATAACATCGCTGAGAACGGCTCGTAGCAAATCCATCTCTCTCAGATCGGACGTGGTGATTTAAGGAGGGAATGGTGTAACGTATGGTAGAGGCGTCTCATACCACGAAATCCCTCAAGGGGTACGACCAATCAAGACTTTCAGTTCCTTTGGAATCGTTGGCGATGTAATCTAGTTCAAATTACTTCGAGGGTTCTCTACTCAGGTTTAGAACTAATGATGAGTACTTGTTATTTCATTTTTCGGTCGTTTACCCTTGTAAAACTTCTTTAAATTGGCTGTCTGCAAGCATGAAACGACCAGGAATCTGTTATTTATCGCTCTGAATATAAATTCAAAACAGAAAAAAAATCGATTTTCCTTCTTAACTATACAGATTGACAGCACATGGGTTGGTTGGATGTGCGAAAGGAAAACACAGGCTTTTATGAATCCAGTTTTATACATCGAATTACTGAAGAAATTCACAATAGTAATCGCTATGTATGATTTGCACTAAACAAAGGTATAAGTTCGTGTTTCATTATCTGGAGAATGATGTAATTGGCCTGAAGACCCCATCATTTGCAAAACCTCCAAAATGTCTGGTTAATAATGCTTATAAATTTTTTTTTCTCCTATATTATTCCCATTTTGAAAATGATATAATGAAGTTAATTTACAATGAATTAATCTTTATGTAAGGTATTGGTTGAAATGAAAAAGTCAATGTCAGGAGCGGGATTCGAACCCAAGATCTTCTGTTCAGTATGGCTTTCATTTCAACCAATACCTTACATAACGATTAATTAATTGAAAGAAGTAATTTGGTCACTCGACCTAAATACAATGGGCTACAATTTTATTTTTATATTTTTATGATGGTTACTAGCATTTAGCCGAAGGTCGTGGGTTCGAATCCTGCTCGTGACACTAACTTTTTCATCTCAACCAATACCTTACATTAAGATTAATTAATTGAAAGAAGAAATTTGGTCACTCGACCACTAAATAAAATGGGCTACAATTTTATTTTTAACTTTTATGATGGTTACTTGTGTTTAACCGAAGGAAGTGGGTTCGAATCCTGCTCGTGACACTAACTTTTTCATCTCAACCAATACCTTACATTAAGATTAATTAATTGAAAGAAGTAATTTGGTCACTCGACCACTAAATAAAATGGGCTACAATTTTATTTTTTATGATGGTTACTTGTGTTTAACCGAGGAAGTGGGTTCGAATCCTGCTCGTGACACTAACTTTTTCATCTCAATCAATAACTTACATTAAGATTAATTAATTGAAAGAAGTTATTTGGTCAATCGGACGACGAAATATAATGGATTTAAATTACAACCATAATTGTACGATAATTCAGGCAATCATTTAATCACAGAATTATTAAAATGTTTGATAGTTACCTATCATTCTGTTTTACCTACCCTCACTGATTTTTGTTAATTCAAACGTAAATTTTATAGGTTTATCTAACCTATAAAACAATCAAACAATAGGTTTATCACCCGCAGTCCTCAGGAGGAAATCTCAAAACTTTAGTTGAGATAAAAAAGTCAATGGCACGAGCGGGATTCGAACCCACGATCTTCGGCTAGATACGCCGCTGCGTTACCACTTGAGCTATCGTGACTTCGATCCACTCGGACAGTAACTTCCCATCTCAACCGCACCTTTTGAATTTTCCCTCCTTTTCGCCATTTTTCAAATGTCGTGTAATCGGATTGGATTCTCGACGAGAAATGAAATGGCCACGGAGAGCTTTAGTGAAGTATACTTCATGTTAAATCATTAAATTCACTAATTTCGTAGTCCGCTTGACCAATTAATATATTACAATTAATTAAGGTTTTTAGTTGAGATAAAAAGCTTTTTTGGTCACCTTAGCTCAAGTGGTAGAGCAGCGGCGTATCTAGCCGAAGATCGTGGGTTCGAATCCCGCTCGTCCCATTGACTTTTTTTATCTCAACTAAAAACCTTAATTAATTGGCCAAGCGGACCACGAAATTAGTGAATTTAATAATAACCCTCTAAAAAAATTTTTTTGTATTTATTCGAAAAACGTTCGCACACCATATTTTATATTTAATTTTTTTTGCCCCGATCGGAACAGAATTGTTTGTCTCGAGGCACCTGTCTGGTGGATATGGTGGGCGAGGCGGACTGCAACAATTTTTGCACAGTCACCAATTAAATATGAGCCTCTGCGTAGTCATGGAAGAAAACGAGGAAATTTCTATTCTCTAAATGATGTAACCGATCAAGTTGAGCATAATATTTTACGAAATTGACGGTTTCATTCTCTGAAAACAAGAGCTCAATTTAATTTAATTTTTTTTTCTTTTCTCCTCAACTTTTGTTTTTTATATTTCTACTATTATAATTCTGAATAAACCACCTTTATGAATGGTTAATTTTTGTAATTTTAACAGCTTTAAAGCATTCAAGTTTTAACCTTGTTTAATTAATCAACTAGGGCGTACACAAATTTGGAGAGTTTTTTTTTACCAAAAAATTCTTCTTTATAAAATATGGTAGAATATTGATTATAATTTAAATATACATAACTGATATACATATACGACAGGTAGTTGATATACAAGATTGTGATGATAAATATTTTTATATAAATTTATCTACGCTGAATTTCTCTTGAACCAATGATGCTATACAAAAATATATTCAATATTTTTTAGTGTACTTTCCAAGTTTTCCTTTTTGTTGCAGAACAGTTATACAGGGTACCTCAGGCCCAGTTCAAGTTCAAAATTTCAATTACGAACCTAGTCACTTTTACACATCATTTTAAAGGATTGTTAATTTAATTTACATGAGTTGAACAACACAGTGACCTGGCCAGGGTCAATAGATTAAAGAGAATAGTGACAGACTTATTACAGAAAATTAATCAAACTATACAAAAAAACTTGGTTTTAAATGTTTTTCACAGTACTTAACAATTATGAGAACAAACACTTCAAATTAAAGTCTTATTAGAAGACGTGAGCAGCCGAACGGAACGATCTGACCTGTGAACAGCAAAATGATGTGCGGCGAAGAATTGCAGGCGACGTGATTCCACATCGATGAGCGGGCGAAGACAAAACAAATAACTTCGTAATCCGGCGGGGTACTCGTAAATTGTAACTTCGATTACAAATCGAGATTAAAAAAAAAAAAAAAGAATTAAACAAACGCGTTCGTCCACTCTCCAATACTAACTGGCCAGCAGGACCCCGAGACCTTTTTTTTGTTTTTCTTCTCCATGGATATTTGAACAAATAAACAAAATTAAAAAAAATGAATAAAATTCTCTCCGGCGTAAACATAGGTTAGGGGCGTCAGTGGCCGCAATGTTTAGGCGTTAACACGCCGCTCATCACTGTAAGGTAAAGGTCCCGGGTTCGAATCCAGCGCTCCTGCATTCGAACTCGACATACTTACCCTTACATAAATACCCTCGTAAAAACAATTATGTATAAATACCATAGATTTTTTTGGCCATATTTTGTTGGCTGTGCTGAAGCTTTGATCCTTTTCAATAATCGAAGAAATCAACGCCGCGCATAGCAGTATCGTTGTCCAATTTTCCCTTCGGTTTTGCTAATTCCACTAGGAGCTTCGACTTGTTGGGTTCAGCTTCTTATAGGACCAGATTACTGTTTTTTTAAAATTTTTTTTATTTTTTTTTATTTTTTAAATTCTTCAGCTTCATCCTAACGACATTTTAGTTTAAACATAAGACATACTACATAGAGTACTTAGTGTTTCTGTTTTTGGTATAACGTTATTTTATACCGATTAGGTTTAAATTTCAATTAATTAATCTTTAAGTAAGGTATTGGTCGAGGTAAGAAAGTCAGTGTCAGGAGCGGGATTCGAACCCACGAACTTCGCTGCTCTACCACTTGAGAGGTATATAGTATTTCGGTCCACTCGGAAACCAACTTCCCTTCTCAACCCCACCTTTTTGTCAATTTTTTCAAATATCGTGAAATCTATTTGATTCTCAACGACAAATGAAATGGCCACAGAGAGCTTTCGTGAAGTATACTTCATTTTGTTTATTAAATCGATTAGGTGTCGTGGTCCGATTGACCAAATAAATTCTTTTCAATTAATTAATCTTTAAGTAAGGTATGGGCTGAGATAAAATTTATAAGATTTGAAAAAAATGGCAAAAAGGAGGGAAAATTCGAAAGGTGGGTTGAGATGGGCAGTTGGTGTCCGATTGGATCGAAGTCACGATAGCTCAAGTGGTTAGAGTAGCGGCGTATTTAGCCGAAGGTCGTAGGTTCGAATCCCGATCGTGACACTGACTTTTTATCTCAATCAATACCTTACTTAAAGATTAATTAATTGAAAATTTATTTTAAACAACCTATTAAATTACAAAATTTTCAGTTAAATCTACGCAACCATGTGGGTTTGTTTTTCACAATAATAGAAATTGTAAGAATACATAACAATTTTTATGAATTCACTGTCTTTTCTAAAAAGCGAAACGTTGGTCGTGTTATTGATATCCGTTTTCATATAAATTTTTACGTTATATTCAACGTAGGTTGGAAATTATGTAATGATTATGATTTATAGAACTTTCTCTTTCATTCAAAAATTTAATCAAACGGTACATTCCAACCGATAACGACCCACGCGCAATTGGACACAGTTCTGTTTTTTTATACAATTGAAATCCTTTCTTGGCCAATTGAACACCGGTTTTGGGGGTCTGAGAGTAGTGGCGTCCCATGTTAATGTTCCATTGTCGAGGCAGGGGTGTGCCCACTAAATCCATATGGTAGTGAGTGCTCCCCATCGGGAAGGGACCGGGACGATTAGTTTAGGAGGGCACGGGAAAGAAGATTGGGTGGTCCGACACTTCAATCTCGTAGTCCTACGCGTCCTGGGTTACATTTTTCGGCCTATAAACGGTTTATAACCGATGTAAATCTACGTGTGCCTCCAATATCGAATTCCAGGATGGTCTTCCCTATAAATCCGGCGACGCGGCGTAAACGTCTTTTTGTATATAAATAACCGATAAAAAAGGCAACGGCCTAATTCCAGAGTGAGGGGTTTAATAGTCTTAATATGTCAACTTTGAATTTACAATCCAATTCTCAAAATTCAATTTGAACCTCCTGTGCTATATTGAATATAAAACTCGAAAACAGGATTTTCGAAAGCGCTCGGAAGATGAAAATCTCAAAAGTTTTTTAAATAGCGTTCGGAGAAATCCGCATCCTGATAAATTAACAATTAATTCATATGAAATAGTAAAAATCGTAAAACATTTCGTACGAGCCCGGTTGAAGTTCGTGGTTATTAATGTCTCCGACGAAATCTACGATTGATTTCACTTTAAATTCCCTACATGGCAATCTATCTAATTCACGATCCACATAAACTAGTAATTATTTTTTTCTCTTTTCCTACTCTTTTCCCTTTCGTCTGGACGCGGGATTCCAGCGCCGGTAGTTAAATATACGAGACCCTCTGGGTAAATAGCCGCCCAGGATCACCATTTAATATATATTGCACAAACATGAGCACGTATTAATTCTTCAAGTAATTAGTTATTGCTTACCCGCACATAACTTTCATTATTAATAGTGTCCGTTTAAAAAAACGACAATTTTACGACCTGGACGAATAAAACATTAATACTGACCACTCCAGATTTTCAGTAAGGGGAAAAAATTTATATTCACTAGGAAAGATTTATGAACAGAATATAATTTATTTTAATAAAACTTTATGTAAGGTATTGGTTGAGATAAAAATAGTTAGTGTCACAAGCGGGATTCGAACCCACGACCTTCGGCTAAATACGCCGCTACTCTACCAATTGACTATCCTGATTTCGATCCACCCGGACACCAATTTCCCACCTCAACCCAACTTTCGAATTTTCCCTCCTTTTTGCCATTTTTCAAATTTAGTGTAATCTATTCGATTCTCAGCGACAAATGAAATGGCCACGGAGAGCTTTAGTGACTTCATTTTACTTATTAAATCCGTTAGAGTTCGTGGTCCGATTGACCAAAAATAACTTCTTTCAATTAATTGAACTATATCTCAATCAATACATTACATAAAGTTTAATTAATTGAAAGAAGTTATTTGGTCAATCGCACCACGAAATCTAACGGATTTAACAATTTATTTTAAGGATTTATTTAAGTGTCAAAAACCCATTTCTTTAAAAAAGTACAGAAAAGGGAAAAAAATACACTGATGGACAAAATTAACTCACCACCATTAAATTTTGAAGTATTTAAGTTCATATTTCTCATTCCAAAAATAGGTTTGCTTGTAGAAATAAACATTTAAAAAGAAAATGTTTATTACATAATTGTCAAAAAAACACAAACTATTATTGAGTAAAGAAAATAAAATTCAAAAACAAGAAAAATGTGTGGTGTTTCGTGATCGTTAGTATAATCATTTGGAGATCGTGCGATGTAGTCTGGTGTGACGTAGGTTTTAGAAAAACATTTTTTATCGGCCAACGTTTCGATCATTATTGAGATCATCATCAGGGCTCAGTGTTTGCTTTTGTGTAGATGTGTCGTTATTTGTGCTGTGTTGAGAGTGCTCGTGATCTGTACGGAGTTAAAAATATTTATAGCTTTGAGATATGTATTTGAAAATTCGCCGTGCCCCGAGGCTTTCGTATTTCTACTAAAAGAAACTATGATGCCTGTTGATTTGAGGGTAAAACTGGCAAAAATGTGGTAATGAAATTTAGGATTGCCTTATCCTCACCCTGCTTATGGTCCGGACAAACTAATGAAAACGAAGTTCCTCCTCGTGCATTGCTGGACATATTTGTATCCGGGAGCTGGGAGAAAAAAAATGCAATATGTATTAGATTTTTTTAGCTGAATCCTTTAATATTTCATGAGCTTATTGATTGTTTTCTTAGGTCGAATTTTTGTTTAATGCATTTTTTGAGGCGTAAAATGATTGAAAAATCGTTTCTATCTATTTCTTGGTAAGAAGATTCATACAAACAAGCACTCTCAACATGTCACCCAATAAACATCTACACAGAAAACAAACGCTTTGAGCCGTGAAGATGATCTCAATAAAGATCGAAACGTTGGCATGATAAAGAAAATGTATTTCTATAACCTACATCACATCAGAATGCTTATCACGATCTCTGGTGGTCTAAACTAATCAGAACGAGCGCAATTTACATACGTGTGAATGTATATATTAGTGTGAGTGGATTATAAAAGTTTGTTTTAGGCTAGTTAATGTGTTGTATGCCTTGGGAGATGAAATGTCGTCGATGTCGAAATCCCCCGTTGGAGCCTAACCCCGTTGGGAAGGTACGATCTCCTGGGCATCTGGCTTAAGGGAAAATCCTGCGCCCCAGCCTCACAACGAGATAGTTGAACTCCCCTGAGGTATGGACTCTATTTGGAAACAATCTGATAGTGGGCAGTAGCGATAAATTTTCCCTCTACCTTTGGGATTTCGTTTTTTTACAAATGGATTCTTTATAAAAAAGTGGGAAGACAGAAAACTACATAACCTGAAATGTGTCATAGCATCCAACTTACTTACTACAGATGACCGATATGTTTAAAGTATTGATTCCATTTGTAATTAGTACACTGAAAGTACTTTTCGTACCATGCTGAATGGCTATCTAACAGACTTTCGTCCCTATACATTGTAGTTTAGATTGTTTCTCAACTTGGGTCAGTTTTCCTCTCTTTCTGTATCGCCGGGAATGTAATCATGATGGTTGATTTACTGCAGGCAACCTTTCAAAGTTCGATCCTATCGATCAAGTACTCGATTTTCAAAATCAACCTGTAGGCCACTCCTCGGTTGTACTGCGCATTTGATTCTTAATCGTACGATTGCGAGGCATTACGTCAATTATGCAATCGGTATCTGAACATACGTGAATATCGAAAAAGGCGAGCACATATAAAGGTGAAGGAAGGAGTTATGAAGCTGCCCCAAGCAAAGCCACCGGATACATACCTTTCTTCTTTATAAAATATCGACCCTTCGCTCTATTACTTATTCATTATAAGTGAAGTATGGTCCGGCTTCTCCCCACCCGCGTGATTTACTACTCTACCTAACCGAGCTACCTAATTGAAAACATCAAAGTACTTGTTACCCCTACGATATCTTACGAAATATATCCCCGGGCGTTCACAACTTTTGCCATTACGGTTCTCTCCATAGGGAGCTCGTTTAATTGTTAGCGGGGAACGTTTCAATCTTGACCGATTTACAATCCCTGTCGGCTACTAAACACAGGGCACAAAATATAATCTTGGCCTGGAAAACAGGAGCAACGTTTGACCACGTCGGATAAGCAGTAGAATAATTTAAAGTGTAGTAAAATTAATTACTTTTAATTAGTAAAAACGATTTGTGAATTTTATGCCCAGCGCAATTCTGGCTACTTTTTGTCATTTTCCTTCACGTACCCTTATAGAAAAATAGGGAAAGTTTCTCCGGCTGCCGTGTGTTTTCAGCACGGTCACTTTGGAAATCATTTAACGAAAGGACGCCAGGTTAATGTGAACCGCATCATCAACCAGTTCATTAGTTCGGTTTCTAACCGTGCAGCTACTGCCACCGCGTTGTAGACATTTTCTCATCCTTCTTAGACAACAAGCACGACTATCTCTCCCTACATTTCATAAGCATTCGATCGCATCTGACATTTTGGGAGGCTGCAGGCCTTAACATTATCCCCATTATCTCCTCCTAAATGAAGTCCTACCTTGTCGATGTTACTTCTGGGTAGCGTACACTTCTGTCTAGGTATCTATCTATTCTGTCCAGGTAAGATAGTATCATTAGTCCTATCATATACCTCAACTTACGTCCTTAATCATTCGAATACTTTCGAGTTCATATTTACTAGCTACAGGGATACTGCCCTTGTCGATCTTTCGTTTTTTTTCTCACTCACTTTGGAAATAATTTAACCAAAGGACGCCGGGTCACATTGAACCACATCATCAACATCTGTGTTCGGTTTCCAACAGTTCAGCTTCTGCCACCGCGTTGTAGACATTATCTAATCCTCCTTAGACAATAAGCAGTTCTGCACGACTGTCTCTCTCTACAATTCATAAGCATTCGATCGGATCTGACATTTTGGGAGGCTGAAGGCCTTAGCATTATCCCCATTATCTCCTCCTAAATAAAATCCTGCCATGTCGATGTTACTTCTGGGTAGCGTACACTTCTGTCTAGGTATCTATCTATTCTGTCCAGGTAAGATAGTATCATTAGTCCTATCATATACCTCAACTTACATCCTTAATCATTCCAATACTTTCGAGTTCATATTTACTACCTACAGAGATACTGTCCTTGCCGTTCGTTTCCTTCAGTCTCATAATATTATCCTTGAGCCGTGGCTAAAGACGTTGAGGATAAAAGTTAACGAAAATATATGCCAATACATTACCTTCATACTACGGCGGGTAGTTCTTCTTGTTTTCCCTCTACTCACGACTGTATTCGCTTCTTAGGACTATACACCTAAAAACGTATCACATCTTTTTCGAGTTTTAGACAGACGATCAAAACTAGGCCTCACTAAAAAACACTAATATACAACACACTACTGAAACTGACATGGAAAGTAAGAAAATATGGGGTTCAGCCAAAACAACCAACTCAATTAGAATTCAATCCTTCCAGATTGTCTGATTTTATCCTTCACTACGATCATAACATCCCCTTCACCCCACCATAAAATCCCTATATGACACATTTCACTACTCACTTATTGGTCACCACAAGTCCTTAATAGCCTAGCTTTCCTCAGCCACACTGCCGGATAATTCTCAACGTCAACTGAAATGCCACTGGCTCCATGAACTCGTCCTATGAGTTAACGATGATGAGTTGGGGGCGTCGGTGAACGCAACGGTTTAGGCATTGACACGGCGCTCATCACTGTAAGGTAAAGGTCCCGGGTTCGAATCCAGCGGCCCTGTATCAGAACCCGACGTACATAGAAACGGGCTTTTTTTCAAAAACACCGGCACCCCGAGGGATGATATAACCTCTGCTGTTGCGAACCCTCACAAAATAAAGGTGCAGCCCAGAGGGCGTGGCAACCTCTCTAAAGCAAAAGATGTACTCGTGTCGGCCTAGGGTCGGCATGGGCGGCGGGTGCCTTAGGAGAGTCACACGAGGGCCAGTGCACCAGATCCTGTCTGCGTAAACGAGGGAGGGTGTATGACCATCTGTACCACGGGGTAACTGGAAAGTTCCAAAATCAGCCCTAGTTACAGTGGTAATGGTTTCGTGGTGGCACGTGGTGACGCCCCAGGCGGGAACTTAGACAGAGGCTGTCTTCTATTTGTGACCTTCGTGAAGCTTGCGTATGGCCAGCGTTGTTACCCCCGACCTCACGGGAGACGGTGGACCGGACGGCAGCGTACAGGCGTTGAGGACGCGATGATTATGCTGAATAGTCCCCCGAATGCGTGAGTAAGCGAACGGAAACAGGTAGTGAATCGGTTTCTCTGTCTCGAGTATGCTTTGCATTGTTGTGCGTATGACCGGCGTGGTACCCTTGGGGAAGCGAAGGATCGGACCACCTACGCTGAGCCCATGGCGTCCCTCGAATGCTCATGGCGGGTGTAGGCTGAGCTCGATAAGAGACTTTACCGTAGGCGGTGCTCATCTAGGGTGTGGTTAGCAATTCCACTTAAAACAAAAACGCGGCCGGGGCGGATCCGGAAGTTTCTATGCTGGGGAAGCCCCAATACTCTGGGAGATGTATTTCGGCTTGTTCTTCCCTTGCGCGCGGCATACGACCCGATGCACAATGCGGGCCCGTCCATTCGAGGTTGTCTTGGCCGCTAGGGGCTGGGGCGCCTCTACACCAATGCTGCGGCGGTAACACCATTCCGTCGTATGCGGAGGTGCGTCAGCTCTCATCTTGA
Source organism: Cimex lectularius (assembly GCF_000648675.2). Taxonomy (NCBI): domain Eukaryota; kingdom Metazoa; phylum Arthropoda; class Insecta; order Hemiptera; family Cimicidae; genus Cimex; species Cimex lectularius. The sequence goes on from NW_019392734.1 coordinate 865,697, forward strand.
GAATCAAAACGTCCGATAAGGCTGAATAGGTTAGGTGCGGACGTTAAGTAGTCTAGTCTTGTAACGAAGAGTTCTCGCAACCTCATGTTGCGAACCCTCATAAAAAAGAGAAAAAAAATATGATGTGTGATTGCTAACAGTTTGTGACAGCCGAGCGGCTAGCCACAAATTTGTAACTGTGTTTTTTTAAAACAAGACCACGGCCCTATGCCAATTTTTAGCTTAGTTTTTGAAGCTTGAAATGACTTCGATATAAACTGTAGCTTATTTTACGCGGTATTTTAAAGAAGTCCTCCAATCAAATATAGCTCACGTCTCACCCCATTGCTGTTTTTTGAATATAGATTTTAACTTTTAAGTTTTGTTTAAAACAGTTTCACTGCTTTAAATGCTCCTGGTTTTAGAAGAGGTTTTACTTTTGCAGTAAGGCGTAGTAAATGAAATTCAAGTCACCTTTAATCGTGAAAAACTACGAGAATTCTACTTTTGTCCTGTAAGTCCGAGAGCGTTAGTCTTGGGGACTCGTGGTGAATCATACCGCAAAGCTGGCAGTGTGTGGTCATCGTAAACTCTTGGACTTTATGCGCCAACGTAGAACATTCGTTACCTCGCCTTGGTCTTAACTTCAATTATAACCGTTATCTCCGTTGACCCTTGTCTCTCTCGGCTTTTACAGCTTAATCATAGCCGTAGCGTAAGCGGTTTGGCAAAATGGAAACAGCACAACAATAAAGCTCCATCGTTTGTTCTCATGGAACTTTCAACAGCGGAACGATTTCTTCTGCAAACCGGTCAATGGACCCGTTTAAGTAACCGCCCTTAACCTATTTGTTAAATACCCTACAATTATGAGTCTGCTTATGCTACTCAAGGGATATAAAAATTGTGCACATTCAGAACACCACACTCCATTTTTTTTTAGCTCATTTGTCTTTATTGTACAAAATAAATTCGACGAAGAGATATGGATCTCACATGGAGGCCAGCAATAATAATCATTTAGCAAAATTACCATTCTAAGAGAAAGAAATAGCTATTATAATTGAAGTGAAACGTCTTAAAATTAATAATAGAAATATAAGGTAAATAATAAAATATAAACATGGACTAAGCAATAAAAAACTATTTAAGGACCGCATTCATTAATGGTATGAGATTTAATTTTAACAAACTTATCAAACAACCGTAAAATATAAATTATGCTAATGTTTACTATGTAACTTATTATGTATAAAAGATTATTGTCTTATTATATTTATGTGTTTGTCATATGTCCTATGAGTTTTAAAATTTTTTTGTTTTATTTTATGCAATTAAATTTGTTGGACGTTCATGTATTTACACCCATCATCAGCATCTACGATATCTTCTATTTTTGTAAATTTCAATTTTTCATTAGATTTAGTTTTTAAAACTCAATGAAATGAAATATGGTTCAGTTTAGTTGAAATTTAGTTTCAAAAAATAAATATAATGAAAAATTTACATAAAAAACGAAGATAATGTAGATGCTGATGGGTGTAAATATCTGAAACGTCCAAAAAATTTAATTGCAGAAAATAAATAAAACCCTACGGAAAAGTTATTAATTAGTTACCTCAAATAATAAATTATTAATAATACATATAGTGGCACAAATGGCAAAAAGGAGGGAAAATTCATAAGGTGGGGTTGAGATAGAAAGTTGATGTCCAAGTGGATCGAGGTCACGATAGCACAAGTGGCAGAGCAGCTGCGTATCAAGCCGAAGATCGTGGGTTCGAATCCCGCTCGTGCCATTGACTTTTTTTATCTCAACCAGCAGCCTTAATGAATTGTAATACACATAGTTTTAATGAAATGAGAGCCGCTAAGATTGCAACAAGTAAATCATAATCAGAGAAATACATTAGCATAAAATAATGTTACAGTAGAATTAATACTACAATAAGAAAGACTTGACTTACGATCCTATAACCTCCTCTATACTACGAAACCTCCCACAAAAGGCCATCGTTATTTGGACCATCATTTGAAAATTATCCAACGAACCTCTCAATCTTCCCTAACATTGAAATGCATATTTCATACTCACTTTCGTTCATGAAAACTTCATACCTCCCCCTACATATCGTACAGAACTATCCTTTATATAATACCATTCCTTCTCATGAACTCGTTTACGTCCTTGTCATTCCGCGTTTTCAGTAATGCTTCAGGTTTGTTGATACTACTTCTTCGGTTTTAGCAACAGAACTTATTTGTTCGAGTGCGTGTTTAGATAAGACACAAGTTTTTGAAAAGATCGGTGACCCGGAGACTCAAATTGAACCTGTTCCTACCTATTCCTCATTACTTAATTTTAAAATCCCATCTAAATTGATCTTGTTTTGATATAATGTGCAGCAACAAGGTTTCAGTGACAATGAATTTCCTATGCAACATCTTCCAACCTTTAGAACTATTAAGTTTTTATAAAGATTATGGGCTGGACTCCACAAGCTTTCTCGTTTGAAAATTGCATCTATTAATGCGTCGTCCATGATCAAATTTTAAAACTCACTACGAAAAACCATGGAGTCTTCAGGTAACTTCAGTATGACCTTAGTCTTGGCCTGTTTACTCATTGGATGTATTTCTCAATTGAAAATTATTTTTATCGATAGAATTGGTTTATTTGCTGTCTGCAACCACGTGTCATTCTAAATCTATATGCATAAAAAATTGAATATAGTTGTAGATTAGCTATCATGGGGAACAGGTCAATCTTATATTTTTTAATTATTCAGAAATCGTGAGATGCGGTCTGGTGTGATGTAGGTTTCAAAAAAACATTTTCTTTATCATGCCAACGTTTCGATCTTTATTGAGATCATCTTCAGGGCTCAAAGTGTTTGGCTTCTGTGAAATTGTGCCATTCTTGCGTGTCGTGTTGAGAGTGCCCACTGGGTGTGAGAGGTTAACACTTTGAGCCCTGAAGATGATCTCAATAAAGATCGAAACGTTGGCACGGTAAAGAAAATGTTTTTCTGAAACCTACATCACACCAGACCGCATCTCACGATTTCTGAATAATTATCGATTAACGGTCACTAATCACCATACACTTATATTTTTTAAAAATAAAGTGTTGATTATGGTATGAAAAAATTAATTGTTGATCTTTAAGCAGAAAGTACTTGCACATCTAAGCACATCTACAGAACAGCTTGAGAGAATACTTGGGGAAGGAGACAAGCTAGAAAATAAAGTAAAGTTCATACATCAAGGTTACACAGGGCTGAAAAGAACGTTCGAAGGGAAAAAGCTAGAGGAAAACAATGACAAGGAAGACCAAAGCTGGGGAGGTCAGATGGAGTTAGGAGGGTTGCTACCATCACTAACATAAATAAAGAATAGAAATGAATTGAGGTGGGATGAGTATGGCAAAATCGATCTTTTCCAGAGGTAAATAAAAGTAGCTGAGTATGAAGAGACTGGCTGTAGGTTCTTCATGAGGAAGACGAGGACATTAGTTGCTCATGGGCTGTACCACCATAGATGATTATAATGAATAATATTAGAAATTCAAATTTTGAACGTTTTTAACTACTATTTAAACTGTAATTTGGTTGTTATTGATCACTGTATGTTCGCCTATCTTCACTGGGTTGGTCTGTCACAGTATACCTAGTCCTGCCATAAGTTCTGTTACAATCATTCACCTTGAAAATAATCCCAAACATAAGCCTAGCGAACCTTGCTCCCTTGCCTATTGTTTACCTTTGATATAATGCTAAATTCTTTTACTCAGTTGTTATTGAGAATTAATAACGTCAAGATGGAACGCACCCTTGAACAAAACCGTCATGCCATCATCACACTGCACAAGGCTGGTAAATCAAAATCAGAGATTTTCAAGACGCTGAAATCGAATGTTTGTGTGGTGCACCATAAATCGCTTCAAAGATACTCCATCTATTAAAGACAAACCAAGGTCCGGCCGTCCTCGCTCTATGAGGTCGAAAAATGCCATCAAAGCGGTTGAAAACCGAATTCGAAGAAATCCGATACGAAAACAAAAAATATTGTCCAGAGAAATGGGGATTTCTTCCCGATCAATGTCGCGCATCATAAAAGACGATCTTTCGATGAGTGCTTACCGTAGAGTGACAGGACAAAGGTTTACAGTATCTTTAAAAAAATTAGAGTCGAAAGAGCCAAAGCATTATTGACCCGGTACGCCGATGGAGTTCATCGAAACATCTTGTTTACCGATGAAAAAAATTTGACTATCGAGGAAAAATTTAACCTTCAAAATGACAAGGTTTCAGGAAAAAATCGGAAGGGTAGAAAGAGGCCATCATCCTGCTTCCGTTGTGCTTGTGAGCAAGGAGTCAAAACAAGGTCGAAAAATTACCAATAAGACATCCTTGAGAAAGTAGTAAAGCCCTTTAGTACTACTCTTTTTTCCGGAACTCATTGGGTCTTCCAACAGGACTCTGCTCCTGCGCACAAGGCCCGAACAACTCAGCAGTGGCTGGAGGAGAATGTTCCAGAATTCATTAAGGCCCTCGGGAAGCCCACATTTGAATCCTCTGGACTACAAGGTGTGGTCCCATCTTGAACTTACGGCTTGCCACAGAAAACACGCCAATTTAGAGAGCTTCAAGTCCGCTCTGCTAAAAGCAGTTGAGAAATTTCCTCAAGACAGGTTGCGTACTGCCATAGATGATTGGCCCGAAGACTAAAAGTTTGTGTGAAGGCAAAAGGTAGTCATTTCGAGTAATATTATTTTATTTCAATCTTAAAAAATATTGGGTTTTTAAAATAAATTTCTTTTTCAAACTATCAAATTTCTCTATTCCCTAATGGCCCTTTTTCTTCAAACAGAACTTATGGCGGGACTAGGTAGATGAAGGGGTGTAAAGAAGGTCCGGGAAATCCATGGTGTTGTTTTTATTTTCTAGGCGTTTCGGGCTATTGGAGTATCTTCAGCCCCAACAGAACAAGGTTTCAGTGACAAGAACGATTTTAGCTAGCCTCCTACAAGGGAACATTCTTGGTCCTATCCTATTCTGTTTTTATACTGCTTACCTGCCCGTACATCCCGACGCCACCCTTACAACCTATGCAATTTTTTTTTCTAAGCTCAATTCTTACCCAAGCCACCTCCAATATTTAGTATCATCTTGAGTTTATCGTAGAATGGTTCAAAATGTGGAAAACGAAAATGAACGAAGACGAATATGTTGATGTTATATAAACAACCTTGCCCACGCCTTCATGCTAATAACAATGAACTAAATGCTACATTGAACTAAACGTAGACAGCAGACTGTCATGGAATTCTCCCACACACCACTCAAGTGCCGCACGATCTGATAATCAGCAAACCGTCCTGGTGAACGTATCTAATATTTTTAAATTGATTGGCAGGTGAATAAAACTTCGTCGTTATCGTGGCTTGTCGCCTCACCCGTACTTTCGTCGATCGGACAGTTCCTGCCGCGTTATAGTTGTCTCAACCAAGAGGTAAGGGTTTTCCGTTACTTTTTCCAAATCAACTTTTCTCTCCGATCCTCTATCCCCCTGGAACCCCCTCGTCGGTGAAGAAAACGTAATCCGACGTTATAAATCAAGAAGTATCCGGTCGTGTTGTGACATTTTCCGAGTGCCCATAGGATGACACGATGAAGAAATAGGTACACCTACACCAACACATGTCCTTATCGTAGATCTCCGATTGATCGTCAAACGGACATCGCGTGGGTCAAGCGTACAATGTCTCAATCCGAGTGACAAACTGTTTATCGCCCTGGTTTCCTATTCTTCTTCTTCTTCAAGTCGCGTCCGTGTAGCCCGTGGAAGTTGGAACAAAGGGCGTAGATCATGTATTTGTCCCGGACGGGCGAATCCGCCGGGCTGATACACGGTCATAAATCTTTTTAAAAAACCTTAATTTGAATTTATGAAGTCTTCAAACCTCTCAATTCCTTACACGCGAGCTCACTTATTAAAAACAGCACCGTACGCCATCCTTAGCGGCTTGTCGCTGGACTCTCATAAATCCGCCCCCTGATTAATGAAGGCGTTTCACTCACGAAAGACCTGCCCGTCAAGCTCGACCAGTTGTTGATTGACAAAATGAATATCTTTTTTTTTAAGTCGTCCGAAAACTTTTTAAAAAAAGTGGAAGATGGAGAAGGTGGAGGCAGTAAATATTGCCATAAAAATATAACTGAAGAAATAAAAAAAGAGAAAAGCAAACGGAAGCTGTAAATCTTCCAAACACATTTGAAACCATATCTCAGCCCGTAAAAGTGTAAATATAAAAATAAAATCGTAAAAATACGAATAGATTTAATTCAAGCATTTAAATAAGTTCTGATAATCCAATCTAAATAGAATCTGTAACATATTTTACATAATAAGGATTTGCCATTTATTAACGTATGATTTTTTCCTACAGCGAACGCATTAACAAACTATATAATAAATTAAAAGTAGAACTTTGCAAACTAATCAGTAGCAGTAAATCTGTGTATTTGACATATACATAACTGGTAAGGTTATATAACTGAAGACAAATCACCAGTCTCCAGACGCATCATATCCTATCACAATATTCTTCCCTACCACTTCGCAATGACGATCGATCATGGGCTAAGTGAGATAAAAGATTTTTCTCTTCGCTCAACATCTTACCAAAATATTCCGCTTTCATCCTGACATAATAGATCCCGATCATACAGAAACCGTAGAAAAAGTGCTAGTCCTTCCAATCTCTTTCAATTCTCCCAAAAGCCTTCGTTCTTCAGAGGTGCAATATATCATCACAACCCTTTCCAAAAAGAAAGCTTAAGGATACGACCTTATAACCTCTCAAATCTTTCGACTCCTTCCTGAGAAAGAAATACTACTACTACCAAACAGCATTTTTTATGCTGTCCCAAGGATTATTCGAGCATGCCCAGGGGGTCCTGGCGTTGCTGGCCCGTTGGGAGCGTCCACGGTCACTCTGGTTAACATGAGCCTCGGGCCTTTCAGAGTGTGGACGGCATGGCACACGTGCACACTCTGGGAAAGGGTTTCTGACTTCATGAATATGTTATTACAACTAATTATATTATACAAGTCTAATCAGGATATATTGGGAAGAGAGGGATCGGGATGCCCGCTGCCGAGCTGGGGCGCTTTGAGGTTATGGAGGTTTCTGGCCCGAGCCCATTACTCAGCTCCTCGAAAAATATACATATATGGCCAATCAGCTCAGTACTGAAAGAAAAAAAAAAAAAAAAAGGATTATTCGACTTCTCTTATAATGGAAGTTTGTCGTTATACATAGCGTTCAAATTCTAAAGCGCCATAAACTGGACCATTTACCGCAACCTATCCCTCTTACTTCTTATTTAAAGTATGAAAATTTCTCGAGAAAGTCTTTATTAAATGAATTTTTCCCATCTTAGAAGAACAAAATATCCCATCTCACCAGTTTGGCTTCCGTAAATAATAATTCACAATCCGGCAATGTGGTCCACGCTAATTCTTTTCACAGCTAGCCATAACCACAGTCCATGCCCAACATAACCCTCTTCTTGTGTCTTGAGTTAAGTTCTCATATTGTAACTGATAAACACAATAGAATGTAATAATACGCATGGTAAAAAAAACAGGAGTGATAAAACGATAGAAGAAGATAGATAAAGGGGGTGGTGGAGAGTGTTAAGTCGGGAACACACTTCCCCGATGCAACGCTATACGACGCTATTCGATGCTACCCGACGGCTTGCCACGTTTTGGTAGGGTGTGCACATCTATACGACGTCAAGCGCACGCCAGGTACAGTCACACAGCGTGTATCACAAATCAGTATCCCAATCGCAACGTCTCTTTTGTTCTTAATGCACTATTTTGAACAAAACTTTGTAATAAATTTTTAGTTAAATTTAATCGTTTTAAATAATATTCTCGTGTTTTGATAAATTTTCTGCCTAACCATAAAATAAGAATGTTGTAATTAATATAAAGACAAAATTTATTATACTTAGTTCGAAATAAACTATAAAAAATATGAGTGTCCTGTTCTGACGCTACTCGACGAAAATAGTGTAATTGTATGAGAAAAACCTTGAAATAAATTGTTATTTAAATTTTATGAGTAAAACAGTCTAATAAATTGTTAGTTAAATTCATTATATTAAAAAACAGTATTCCGATGTTTTGTTGTTTAAACTAGTAAAATTAATTTTAAAAAACTATTTTTGAACTCGGTTAATTTGGTTGATATTAAAGAAAGTTTGGTGTAATTAATATAACGACAAGAATACATGTAGTTTGAATAAAAATATGAGTGTACGATTCTTTTGTCTTCGACTGTACTCGATTCTACACGACGAAAATCTGGACAGTGGGGATCACATAGCGTAGAGTAGCGTAGCGTATCATAGCATCGGGCAGATGTGCACGGGGGTAATACAAACTTATAGAAAATTGAACTTTAGATTTACGGTAGCGTCCGGGTAGCGTCGCATGGCGTTACAATCGGGTAAGTCTGTTCCCGGATTTAGAGAGAGAAAACGAGAGAGAGAGAGAGAGAGAGAGAGAGAGAGAGAGAGAGAGAGAGAGAGAGAACCGAGAGAGGAAGTAGGAGAAAGAAATAAAGAGGGAAAGAGTGGTAAAATAGATAGATAGATAAAGATGGAGATTGATTGATTGATTAAACGGTTTATTTAACCACTCAAAGTTAGACCTACGTGGACCTTTCTTCCACTTAAGATGAGCTGTACCTTTTACATTATACATACAATTTATGTAGACTCTTTTGCTCTACAATTTATTTTACAAATAGAATATAAGAAAAAATAAAATTTTACACATTTTTTACTAACTAGTTCACAATACAACAAGTTTTGTTTTACAAATTTATAAGACAATATGTATTTATCTATGTAAAAATCCAATGAATAAAACCAAAAGAAAAAAAGAAAAGATAAACAATAAAAACTTTAACAAGGATTTTTGATAGTTAGACATGACCTTAAATTAATAAACCAATTATTTTATAATTTTCGTTATTGTTATATTGGGTTGTCCGGAAAATAATGCAGGATTTTGGTATTAAACAAAAAAAAAGAAACTAGTTACTTTAAAGCAATGTTCTTTAATCAAAATAATTTCCCATACTCTCAATACATTTCTCCCAACGTGTTGGTAACTTATTAATTCCGTCTGAGTAGAATTCAGAATTTTTAGAATTGATAAAGTCAATAAATGCATTTTCCAGTTCCGTTTGATTTTTGAATATTATGTGTTCTAAGTAGTGGTCCAGGTGTCTAAAAAAATGGTAGTCAGTAGGCGAGAGGTCCGGAGAGTAGGGTGGGTGAGGCAAAGTTTCATAGCCAAGCTCCAATAATTTTTGTGACGTTACACGTGACACATGTGGTCGAGCGTTGTCATGCAACAAAATGGGCCCTTTCCGATTGACCAAAGAGGGCTTCATTACTGCCAATTTCTGATGCATGGTATTAATTTGGTTACAGTATGATTCAGCATTGATGGTTTCGCCAGGATTTAAGAAGCTGTAGTGTATTAAACCAAATGAAGCCCACCATACCGTAACCATTACCTTTTTTTGATGAGTTGGGGGCTTTGGAAAATGTATTGGAGCTTCTCCTTTGTCGAGCCACTGTCCAGAACGTCTAGTGTTATCGTAGAGAATCCACTTTTCGTCACATGTAACAATTCTGGCCAGAAATGGGTCATTTTTGTTTCGACAAAGAAGTGATGCACAAACATCAAAGCGCTGATTTTTTTGGCGATCGTTTAATGAGTGTGGAACCCAATTTTCGAGTTTTTTCACTTTTCCAATCGCCTTGAGGTGGTCAGCGACGGTCGTTTTACTGACTTTGAGTTGCTCTGCACCCACCACTGATCGCAGAACATCATCATTAAGAGAGGAAGGCCTTCCACGACCTTCTTCATCTTCAAGGCTGAAATCTCCCTCCCGAAATTTTTTAAACCACCTTTGCACAGTGCACTCATTAACACAACCCTCGCCCCAGACTTGGTTAATGTTTCTAGCCGTTTGGGCTCCGCTTCGGCCGAGTTTAAACTCGTAAAAGAAAATCGTACGAAATTCTCGCTTTGACATTATAAGGATGACTGAATTATTTCCAAGTAGCGGAATGCTACAGAGGTAAACAAACAATATCATTTGGAAGAGGATTAATAAGTGTTGACATTCATACAAATGAGTAATCCTGTAAACGTAAACAGAATATTTTATATAGATTTTTTTTAATGAAAACTTAAAATCCTGCATTATTTTCCGGACAACCCAATAGTTATTTAGAGAAGTCAAAAACACATATAAAACATAATATTAATTAATTTATCATTACATGATTTTATGATGGTTTTAGTTATTTTTCGTCAGATGTTTTACATATTTTCTTTTGAAAGTACGAAAACTGCTCTCGGAGAAAATAATATTTGGAAAGCTTTATGCTAATAATTAAGAAAGAGTTGGAGTATGTTTTAGTTCTATAGATTGGAATTTCGAAAATATTGTTTTGTCTTGTTTAATATTTTAATTTTTCTCCTATATTTAACGAATAGTTCGGTTACTTAGAGTGTCTAATTTTAAACATTGTTGATATTATGGTCAATTTTTGTAATTTATTATATCTTAACATATTTATTCTCTTACATTTGTCATATATAGTACAATCGTACTTTAGCAGAGTACGAGAGAGAGAGAGAGAGAGAGAGAGAGAGAGAGAGAGAGAGAGAGAGAGAAAGAGTGAGTGAGAGGGAGAAAATTCGTTTTTTTAACGTGTATCAAAGGAGATATTTAGAGAAAAAACATACTCAATAATTTAAAGCATGACACTGGCGCCTTTGAAAAATATTCAGCTCCTTATATTCCGTTTAATAGTTTTTCTTGCATAAATTACCGTTTCTTCGGGCCACGCGTTGGATTCAGATGTGCTGCCTTGTGAAGGACGTCATCCATTACCGGGCAGTGACCGTTCTTTACTATTTAATATGACAAGGGTAACTAAATTATTGAATATTTTTCCCAACTTACAGTAAAAAGATTAGACAGGAAAAAAAAAACAATTTCGAGTACTAATTTGCTGAAGGAATGATATTTCCAAATGCCAATATGCTTTTATAAACAGAAAATTTTCTAAGTTTAATGTTTTGCTCTCTGACTGTTTTTAAAGACAAAAAATAATAGTTTTGTTAAAATGCTTAGGTGGCACCAAGACGAAATTCAGATGATGTTTAAGAATTATTTTGCTTTGTAGTAGCATGGAGCCAGTGAGAAAGTAAACACGACACCCGTTAGGAAAAAGGACATACCTTCGTCAAGCGTAGGAGATATTAAAAGAATTGTACCCGACACTACCAATTTAGCCTAAGGGTGTGCTGAAGGCTTAATAAAAATAAATTGGGTGAGATCTCGGTGGTAATAATGAGACAAAGATACGGCCAAAGAAACCGGAGAGTCTGATATTTCAATCGGTTCGATCCAATCTCGCCTTTATCTTAATCTCAGCGGATAAGCGAAAGACTCCCCGCGAAGGTGATTTCGGAAGTAAGTCAGTTTGTGCTTAATAGAAACACAGGATAGAGAAAGGAATTCAGAAATCCAACAGACTATATTTGGATAAAAACTTCTTATAGCTTTTATAATTGTGCTCTTGTTCTTCTAATTGTCTGTAACATTAATCAGTTTTTGATTATTCTGACAATCATATTGCTTTCTTTCGTTTTATTTGAAATTTGCAACTATAGAATTAACAACTAAAAGCAAATATAATGTTGAAAAAGATAATTGACTTCTGTAGAAATTATGAATGTTGGAGTGAGTGTGGTGTTCAATCCTTTTTTTTTTAAGATAGTTCCTACTCACAGTAAGTTGTTTTGCAACGATCCGGATTTCGAGCCCTTTAGCTCATCATCAGGTTGAAGGATCCACACGACCACGTCTCTCGACAAGAATTGCAAAAGTGGACCCGCTGATATCAGGGGGATAGGGTTTAAAAAAAGAATTGACTTGTATTGTCATGAGCGGAGAAGTTACTCAATAGTGACGCTCCGACGTAGATAAACCAAAGGTAAGTTGTCGAGTTAAGATCACGGGGCCATCGGCGTTTCAGTCGGCGGTGAGGAGTATCGGTGGTGTGGTTGAAGAAAGTTCGGTTACAAAGGGATTGGGATGATCTGTAAGTCCACTAGTCCAAGGGGAATTGTTTCTATCTTGGTTTGATGGCATGGGAAACATAAGGGATGTTGGGGTCATGGTGAAGGGTACGATTGGACACATAGAAAGAAGCATTTGCAATACAACGGAGGGTTTTGGACTGGAAGGATTGGATTCGATAGGAGTTGGATAATTTGGCTGAACCCCACATTTCCATAGAATCCATGTCGTTTTGAGTAATGGGTTGTAGATTAATCTTTTACTGATAAGGGATAGTTTGGATCGTCTGTCTCAAAGTCGAGAAAGAAGTTTGTATCGTCCTTTAAGTCTAGCATGCGGATACAACGTGAGATGTTGTTCGATGTATAGCGTCAGTAGCGAAAAGTTTGTCGTGGGTAGAGTAAAACAGGAGGAAGGAGTGATCGGCGTACTGTGAAATTAAGGTCGCACAATCTCTGAGATTTCTTAAATTTTGTTCTCGTGGTTTATGAGTTTTATCGGTTACAAGTCAATTGACCGCAGACATACAGTGAACCATATTTGCTCAGAAGGGTCTAAAACGCAAAATTCGAATGACAATTTCATTTTTCAATTTCCCGCATGAATACAAGTATTCCCTACCTTCGGTAGTTCGGGAGCAAAACAAGAATTGTTCTTAAATACTACTTTTCAAGTCTGTCATAAAATAAAGATAATCCGGTTTGAATAAATGTACCCAGATTATTACGATGGAAAGATATTCTAAAACAATATACATGAATTAAAAATGACTTACGTTTCTAAGAACATAAATAAATTATTAATGAGAGGGTAATTAGTAATATGTAAACTAACAGGGTAGTAAAGTTTATGAGCACCAAAGGTCGGGAGAGTATTAAATTATGCAGAATTTTTTATTAGAACAGAGAAGAACCATTAAAAAAAAATATAAAATGTTTTACAATGATCTAACTTACATACATCCATATGTATAAGAGAGGGACAGAGAGAATTTGAGAGGTGGGGGAGAGAAAGAAATAGAGAGCGAGTGAGAGTGAGAAATGTGAGTGAGAGAGAGAGAGAGAGAGAGAGAGAGAGAGAGTGAAAGAGTGAGGGAGAGGGAGTGAGATATAGAGCAAGAGGGAAAAATAGAGAAAGCGCGTAACGGAGAGAAAGAGAGAGAGAGAGAGAGAGAGAGAGAGAGAGAGAGAGAGAGAGAGAGAGAGCGAGGGAGGAAGTGAGAGAGTGAGAAAAGTGAGAGAGAGTGCGAGAGAGCAACAAAGGAAGAGAGTGAAAGTGAGAGATAGCAAGCGAGAGAAGGCGAGATAGACGGAGAGAGAGTGAGAGTAATGGAGAAAGGGTTGGGAGAGAGTGAGAGAGCGCGAGTGTGAGAGAGAGTGCAAGAGAGAGAGAGGGAGAGAGAGAGGGAGAGGGAGAGAGAGAGGGAGAGAGCGAGGGAGGGAGTGAGAGAGTGAGAAAAGTGAGAGAGAGTGCGAGAGAGCAACAAAGGAAGAGAGTGAAAGTGAGAGATAGCAAGAGAGAGAGAGAGCGAGAGAAGGCGAGATAGACGGAGAGAGAGTGAGAGTAATGGAGAAAGGGTTGGGAGAGAGTGAGAGAGCGCGAGTGTGAGAGAGAGTGAGAGAGAGAGTGCAAGAGAGAGAGTGGGAGAGAGAGGGAGAGAGAGAGAAAGAGTGATGGTGAGAGGGTTGAGAGAGAGTGAGATAGAGCGAGTGTGGGAGAGAGAGTGAGCGAGCAACAAAGGAAGAGGAGAGTGAAAGTGAGAGATAGCAAGAGAGAGCGAGAGAGAAAGAGAGAGTGAGAGGGGGAGAAAGAGAGGATGAGAGAGAGAGAGAGAGTGTATAGAGATATATTTTGTGGTATAGTTTCAGTCTTATTGAAAGCAATAGTAATATATTAAATCGGTACTAAGTTATTGTTTTTAACTAAAATATTTGAAAACTTTTAGCATTCAAACACTATTCACTTTGCTAAAATTAGTAAGTAAATATTTGTTTTCTGTTCATTGACATTTCTTAAGAATTTAATTTTCTTAAAAACTGACTTTACTTCAAAACTTTAAAACTTCAACTTAGAGTTTTATACTATAAGAATCTCAATTTCTATTATTAATTTTCCCCGAGGCGTTAAGAAGAGAGGAAAGAGAAAGTGGCAAAACCTTGGCAGATTCTATTACTCGTCTTTCAAACGACAACAAAAAGGATCCTTGTCCAATTAGAGCAGGATCAGCTCTCGCCGGTGGTTTATGGATGAACCATTATAAATCACTGCCCACGGTTCAAACAGGGAAATTGTTTATTGTTTTCGATGATTAGGCAAATGCATTTGTCATACAGGGCCGTTACATTGTTATTGTTTTTATTTTCATATTCTTCTTCGAGTTATGCTCAATTTTACAGGAAATGCAATCAACTAGTTGCTTGAAATTCAAACGTAATCCTTCATTTTATTTAAGGTGGGGAAAATATTTGATAGAAAAGACAACGGAAGCACCTGTTTCTCAGCAATATTGTTTATCATTTTGTCGGTCATTGTTTCCTTGATCCGAATGACTTCGATAGATTAAAGATAGATAAAAGATTCCTGAACGATCATTTTCTCAAAAACCGGCTCCGTGTCTCGAGGGAAAAGTCAACTTATCTCCTAGCGATTTACCTTCCATTTCTAAAGTTGACTATCTCGCTTTTACCTTTTTCCATTAGAGAACGACGTTAGGATTTTTTTTGCCGTGTTCTTTCAACGCTAAACCTTCATGCTTGAAGGGGGATTAGTGCACTGTTCGGCATGTACGTCCGAATTGGAATGTTACTTTAAATAATGTAGGTACACACGGAAATATTTCCCTTTCTTTTGTAACTTAAAACTCCGTTATCTTGTTGGTTTTCTAAAAGAGAGCGAGAGTAATACTAGTTAACGTGCACACTATAAAAATAGTTACAGAAGAATAAACCAAGAAGTGGGTTGAGAACAGCGTAATATCGGGGCGGCGGTGGCGGCAACGATTTAGGCGTTGACACGGCGCTCTTCACAATAAAGGTCCCGGGTTCGAATCCAGCGCCCCTGCATTCGAACCCGACATACAATTCTTTTCAAAAACACCGGCACCTCGAGGGTTGATATGACTTCTGCTGTTGCGTAGCCTCGTTAATAATACTAACAATAATAACAACATAATATCGGTTGAACATCTTTGACGCCAGTGTACAGCGAAAACAGGCTGATCAGAGATTCTGGTCAGTTTAGATGGCAATTCCCTAATTTCAGTCATTTTACCTATTGGCAAGAACACACAAGGAACATAAAATTAATAAAATCATCATTTAAAATTGGGGACCGCGGTAGCCGAGTGGTTAGCATGAGAGACTCTCACGCCGCGGTCGTGGGTTCGATTCCCACCGTCGCCTCTGGCCCTTTTTTCATAATAACCCCCCCCCCCCAAATTTGATTACACATATATGAATTGACACATGGCTAATATGCATGCATAGTTCATAACGCAAAAAAAAAAAAAAAAAAAAAAAAAAACCAATGGATTACAAAAGACTCAGAAAAGTATGTTCCAACAATTAATTAAGGTTTTTAGATGAGATAAAAAAGTCAATGGCACGAGCGGGATTCGAACCCACGATCGATTTTCCCTCCTTTTTGCCATTTTTCAAAACAATTCAAAAGGTGTGGTTAAGATGGGGGAGGTAGGTGTCCGAGTGGATAGAGGTCACGATAGATCAAGTGGTAGAGCAGCGGCGTATCAAGCCGAAGATCGTGGGTTCGAATCCCGCTCGTGCCATTGACTTGTTTATCTCAACTAAAAACCTTAATTAACTGTAATATAATAAAAATTGTACAATATAATATGGAATGACCAACTCTGGTCATTTTCTGGTTCTGTTCAACTAGCGAGAATAAACGGACACAGAAAAGTAACGATCAGTTCAACACGATTCCAACCACTTACAGACCATATTAGAAATTATCTATTTTCATTGTTTGTATACAGTATAAAAACTGGGCTAAAAAAACGTATTCAAACATTAATATTGTATAATAATATATGTATGGTATAATAATATAAAAGAATAGAAAACTGTTTATTATTATTACATTCCAAAAGATCTTAACAAAACAATTATATGCTAAATGCACAATAACTTAAAACACAAATAGCATTGGCTCTAGCCCGTCTGCTGAGTTGGCTTAATACCTGATAAAATGTCCTGTTTTACTAATTTAATGATTTGATTTAGGAGCATATTTACATATAAATTGTTATTATAAACATTGAACCGTCCAATTACAATGGTACAAGGTATACCTAACAAGTGGTATCAACAATGGTGATAATAAATCTCAACTGAAATTATAACGCAGCTTCTAATAAATAGGGGTATTCACGATCTTTGTGTTAGCCCTGTCAAATCTGTTAGGTCCTGTTAGATAGAGAAAAATTATGACGTAGACTTGTAAGAATTGGTTAGTTAACATTGCTTTATCTAACAGGCCGGGGCCAATCAAGCCGAAGATCGTGGGTTCGAATCCCGCTCGTGCCATTGACTTTTTTATCTCAACTAAAAACCTTCATTAATCGTATGATATTAATTGGTCAAGCGGACCACTAAACTAGTGAATTTGTTTCAGCTTTCAACTAGCTGAATTCATATAACTGAGTTGTACGAAATCATAGTTGTAAGTAGTCGGTTCCAGTATGTGACCATCCTGATGGCGTGGAAAATAAAATTGTCATGAAGGATATATCTTTAGATTATAATTGCTATTAGGCTTATCATATGCCTTTTAATCCCAAAGAAATACGTCGGTGATAATTAACCTTTAAAAAAAATAAAACTCTTGGTTACATCTTGAATAAAAACCTCTGATGAACTCCAATATTCACCATCAACTTTTCAATAAAGCAGTAGTGTTTATTACGTCCAGCTACAATGATATCCTAAGCACTACCTATTTTCCTAACCTTTAAAAATTTTCCTCCTTACGTATGATACCTAAACTTAAATACCTACTAACCTCGCCTCCTCATATCACCCTTCTCCTAACCTCGAAGCTTCTTCTGCTTCGCACTCACCATCATTGAAACTTTAAATAATCCTGAAATAATATACACAATCACCAATTCGGATTCCCCAAACGTAATCAAATTTTGGAAACATATATAATCAATTTCACATCTTCTCTACACTTTGACTCATATTGCCCTTAGGAATTTCTTGATAGGCAACGTTCTTATTTTCACCTATCATCATAACCATGTAATTCACTAATTTCGTGGTCCTCTTGACCAATTAATATATTACAATTAATTAAGGTTTTTAGATGAGATAAAAAAGTCAATGGCACGAGCGGGATTCGAACCCACGATCTTCGGTTAGATACGCCGCTGCTCTACCACTTGAGCTATCGTGACCTCGATCCACTCGGACACCAACTTCCTATCTCAACCCCACCTTTGAGTTTTCCCTCCTTTTTGCCATTTTTCAATCGAGGTCACGATAGCTCAAGTGGTAGAGCAGCGGCGTATCAAGCCGAAGATCGTGGGTTCGAATCCCGCTCGTGCCATTGACTTTTTTATTTCATCTAAAAACCATAATTAATTGTAATAACCATGTAGGTTGGTGTCGGCTATTAAGGAAATTTCCTCTCTAATGATTATTTGGAGATCGTGAGGTGCGGTCTGGTGTGACGTAGGTTTGAAGCATTCTCAACAAGACACACAAGAATGATACATATACACAGAAGACTAACACTTTGAGCCCTGAAGATGATCTCAATAAAGATCAAAACATTGGCATGATAAAGAAAATGTTTTTCTAAAACCTACGTCACCAATAATACGTCCCAAAACTAGCCCACAATAGATTCCACGCTAAACTATCCTCTCAATATAATCCATTAATTTGAAACATGTCTAGTTCAACCCTTCTTTTCAACCCTCGCAGGACACGGAAGCGCAGTTGGCGGCTCGACCGTCTGATTGTTAAACTTCGGCACCACTGGGATCTGTTGTTGCCTTCACGCCATAATGGCCAATTTCGTTCACTTTCACTGGATGATGTCCGTTCAAATTAGTCACGTTATGTTAATGTGCATACAATATTGTGTGTTGCAGTGTTTTGTAAACACCACCATTTTTTTTCTTTTTGGGGAGTCCCCATTACCCATGACCCCAGTATTGGTGGAATGGTGATATCAGCAGCGCAAAACCGGAACCCGGGAAACGAGGAGGAGCGCACTATCCCGGCACCACGAACGGCACCGATAGGAGGGGGAGATGTTTTTTCCCCTCACTGGAGGGCGTGGATAAAAACCATGTACATCAAAAACAACCTAATATGGAAAAGTCCACGTCCTCGAGGGATAGGGGCTAACGCGCCCTGCATCCCTCTCGTCACGCCCGCCGCCTCTAAGAGCAGGCACCCGCTCCCGACCGCCGGCCCCGCACCAATGTCTATCAACGAATCAGACCTCTATTCCACTCTCTGTGGTATAGTCGTATAGTGGCCAATATACTCTCTTTCTTCGGAAATCAGGGATTCTAGATTAAAGGGTATACCAATGTCCTTCAAGGAGTAAATCCTTTCCAAAAACAATTTTCTTTCTTTTTCATATTCTGGACATTCCATTATGACATGATTGAGATCCTCCATAGTATAGCACGTCGTGCAGTTTGGACTTTCCCTCAAACCGATCTTAAATTTATGTGCGCCCCACAATCCATGGTTAATCCGGAAACGTACGATTACCAAGAAGAAATGTCGAGAAGCCCGATACCCCTGAAACCAGGGTACCTTGGGCACCACGGGAAACCTACACTTATACAAGTGTCCCGCCGGAGACTCATTATATAATTCCTGCCAGTCGCTAAGCCATTCCCTATTTATTGCTCTTTTGCTATCAGACGCTGTCATTTTATTTTTGCAGAACACCCCGCATACTGTAGCCTCCTTAGTATAAGTGTCTACTATTTCATTGTCTCGTATACCACCATTTAAATAAAGAGAAAAAATAGTTAATAGGAGTGTCCGTTTGGTAACGTTCGATTTACCATAGAAACTTTAAGTAATTAACTAATACATTCCAGGCAGCACTCAAGCCTTAGCCTCATGCGAGGCGAGGCAAAGTGTGTTTGGAACTGCATGGAGGCCCTGACGGCAACAAAAAGGGGGAACCAACTTGGACTCTCTGGGCCCAGAACCCTACTGCGGCCTAGCAGCCTGCCGCAAAAGAGGATACAATGGATCGTTAATGAGTCCAAAACCTAGTGGAATAATACCACAGGTATGAGGCACGCAAAGAGATTCATAGAAAAACCATCCGCAAAACTTACAAGGCAACCGCAACTGAACCTGGATTCTAGTTAGACTCCTGACAGGGCACTGCCACTTAAGAAAGCACATGCACCGGATAGGAGTACAGACAGAAGAAACGCTGTCAGATACTGCCAGGAAGAGGAGGAGACCGCAGAACACATTTTATGTTTCTGTGAAGGTCTACGTCTAGATTCTTGCAACTAGGACCAGAAAAACCACAAGCAAGATTCTACACCAAGGAACTGCTGGCAAAGGTGTTGAGGCTGGTTAATAACCTGAAGCTGGCCAGTGAGTTATAAATAACAGGGGAGCACAATGGATCTATTCATATCTATCCCCATCCCTATCCCTAATACATTCCAGTACTGGCCAGTACAATTTAGAAAGTACAATTTAACTAAAGGTTTCAGTTAATTTTATTATTAGAATATTAACCACTAACCGATCACATGGTGTGTATCTTCAAATACAGAACACACAAAAAATACAGAAAACTAGCGTTATAACTTAAATGATTTTCATAATAAAATGACACGCGTTCCACTCCAACAAAAATAGGCTGACCCAAGGCTGACTTTGAGCGAAGTTGTGTGGCAAATCGGCTGAGAATTTCACGCTTTCCCGGTGACATTTTACAAACGGCGGAGGACGGAGATTGACCCGCTATCTCGAACACGTCCTGTTATCACGTCAGAGAATTGGATAAGAATCGACCGGTGATGTGTCTCCTCGTTAGGGTCACCCCTCGGTAATTAACAGGACGTTGATTGCTTCGGTCTCGTACTACAACGGCCTCACCTCTAAATTGGTCCAAGGACTTGTGTCCCTTCGGCCTTATCTTGATACATTCTCATCAGTACTATCTGTTACTGTCACGACTCTAAGTAATAATATATAAAACTCCATTCTATGCTTCAAGGTCCTCTGATTTTTTATCCCCGTCTTGGCCCATTAGAATATTCCTTTCTTTCAATGAATCACTTCGGGACAATAGACAGTTTTCGAACATCCAGAGTAATTGGGCCACTCCTGTGCAAAGTGGTACACATCAAATGTGTTGATCTTGATGTTATTTTTGGAACGATTGTCTCGTAATTGACGGAATTTGCAAACATCTACTTCCACAGCTATAAAAAACGTTTCGCTTACTAAATATTTTATTATTAATTATTAATACTTTCTAAAATATGCACCCCTAACTTGCAATAGTAACCACTCTGAAACCACTATAGTCAAACTTTTTTTAAAAATCTTTTAGAATACATACTAATTTGTTGGACCTTGTATAATCTCTGGAATGCCAAAATCTACTACAAAATCGACTAAAATTTTAAATTATTTAACCTTTGGGTGGTAACTAACTAAAACTGTAGCAAAACAGAGATATATACACAGCGAGAACAAACGGACCCTAAGATGATTTAATCAAGGATAAAAAATGAAATTATAGAACGAATAATAAATTATTTTTGGCGCAATAATATTGATTTCTTCTTAACTAATTAGGTTGACACATCTGCTAAAAAGGTACGTATCTGTTTTTAAAGTTACTAGCTATTTTATGATTAATATTTTATTAGTCTGAAGCCATAATTACAGTTGGCACACGAGACTTCTTTTCGATGGGGAAAAATGTTCAATTATTGAGAGATTTCGGTTGGTCAACGTTGATCATCCAAATCTAAAGTTGAATTATGTTTAAATTTTGGTTTGAAGCATTAAATCGACTGTATTTGAGGATGTGTATTGGTCTGAGAGTCGGTGAATACATGTTGTACAGAATGGGCCACAAACTGGATCCGTCCTCACTCACGGATTTGAATATCAAAACACCATTGCAAAAAAACTGTTTTATACCTTGATTCGATTGTGGGTTTGTCTTTCGTTGTGTCTGTCGTAAGTCTCGTTTCGGATTTTTGTCATCTTCAGTGAGGACAGGAGAATACAAAAGCAGGTATTCACGATGTTTGTAGGACGTTAACTCGTGTTAACGAGAATAGAGAAATGTCCAGTAAGATTGTGAACGCCCCCTTCTTTTCTTAGCATGTTAACCTAATCTTTCCGCAGTACTGCGCTTCGCGATTGGTAGAACCAAAAATAAAGCTATAACAGTTCTTGAAGGTTTGTTGTTGAATGTGTTGGTTTTCTTTTGTGTTAAATTGTATGATGTCATAAGTTAATAAAAGGGAAATTAATCAACACTTTCATTCAAAATGCTATCTCTGCACTCGAAAAGTACTAACAAATGACACGCTTCAATTCGTGCCGACATACCTAACTTGTACCCTAACCTCTAGCCTAGAACTTTATAGGATAGGGGATGTTTCTACTATGAATGAGGGTATAAAGACAAGGCAGAAATTAACAAAAGAAATATATTGGTCTGATTTAATTAATGCGTATTTAAGAATAAAAACGTGTAAACAAAATACAGCTGTTAAATTCTTGGCTGCCATATTGGTTACCTACGCCCTAACGGATAGCAATGTGACTACATTTTCGACCTAACATCTAACATTGGCCCTGTCCTTTTAGATAAAGCAATGTTAACTAACCAATTTTTACAAGTCTACGTCATAATTTTTCTCGATCTAACAGGACTGTTAGATTTGACAGGGCTAACACAAAGATCTTGAATACCCCCTATTATAAGCTGTGTCATAATTTCAGTTCAGATTTATTATCACCATTGTTGACAGTACTTGTTAGGTATACCTTGTACCATTGCAATTGGACGGTTCAATGTTTTTAATAACAATTTATATGTAAATATGCTCCTAAATCAAATCAATAAATTAGTAAAACAGGACATTTTATTAGGCATTAAGCCAACTCAGCAGACGGGCTAGAGCCAATGCTATTTGTGTTTTAAGTTATTGTGCATTTAGCATATAATTTTTTTGTTAAGATCTTTTGGAATGTAATAATAATAAACAGTTTTCTATTATTTTCTATTATTATACAATATTAATGTTTGGTTACGTTTTTTTAGCCCAGTTTTTATACTGTATACAAACAATGAAAATAGACAATTGTACTTTCTAATATGGTCTGCAAGTGGTTGGAATCGTGTTAACTGATCGGCACTTTTCTGTGTCCGTTTATTTTCGCTAGTTGAACAGAACCAGAAAATGACCAGTGTTGGTCATTCCATATTATATTGTACATTTTTTTATTCTATTACAGTTAATTAAGGTTTTTAGTTGAGATAAAAAAGTCAAGGGCATGAGCGGGATTCGAACCCACGATCTTCGGCTTGATACGCCGCTGCTCTACCACTTGAGCTATTGTGACCTCGATCCACTCGGACACCAACTTCCCATCTCAACCGCACCTTTTGAATTTTCAAAATGAAAAATGGCAAAAAGGAGGGAAAATTCAAAAGTTCAAAAGTCTTAACATTAATAACAGAAATTTAAGGTAAATAATAAAATATAAACATGGACTAAGCAATAAAAAACAATTTAAGGACCGCATTCATTAATAGTTTGAGATTTAATTTTTACAAACTTATCAAACAAGCATAAAATATAAATTATTCTAATGTTTATTATGTAACTTATTATATAAGAATTTTTTAAAGATTATTGTCTTATTATATTTATGTGTTTGTCTATTGTCGAGTTTTAAAATTTTTTTGTTTTATTTTGTGCAATTAAATTTGTTTGACGTTTCATGTATTTACACCCATCATCAGCAACTACTATATCTTCTATTTTTATAAATGTCAATTTTTCATTAGATTTAGTTTTTAAAACTCAATGAAATGAAATATGGTTCAGTTTTTTTTCAAGTTTCAAAAAATAAATATAATGAAAAATTTACATAAAAAACGAAGATAATGTAGATGCTGATGGGTGTAAATATCTGAAACGTCCAAAAAATTTAATTGCATAAAATAAATGAAACCATACGGAAAAGTTAAAAAACAGCCACAAATAATAAATGATTAATAATACACATAGTAGCACAAATGGCAAAAAGGAGGGAAAATTCAAAAGGTGAGGTTGAGATGGGAAGTTGGTGTCCGAGTGGATCGAGGTCACGATAGCTCAAGTGGTAGAGCAGCGGCGGATCATGCCGAAGATCGTGGGTTCGAATCCCGCTCGTGCCATTGCCTTTTTTTATCTCAACTAAAAACCTTGATTAATTGTAATATATTAATTGGTCAAGCGGACCACGAACGTGAATTTAATTTTTTATTATATTATTTCTAAAATATTTTGTAAAACGATATTTCTTCTTTGCTCATTATTAGCGTAGCGTACAAACAATTTAGGAAAAAATATTTCTAATATCCGTCACTCTTTGTTTCCTCATCGATGTGGTAATCCGTTAAACCCACTCTTTTGTTTTGACGGCAATCCAACGCATCCTAGGTACATTTTTGGCCCGCCCGTGCTTCGTAAAGGGATCTATCGGATGGGATAGATAAAAGGGCGAGAATTCGCCCCCAAAACAAAATGGGAGATAGAGTGCATTTTCTGATCCGACGTTTAAGAGTCCCCAGTTGGGTGGGCCTTTATTTTTTGATAAGGGGCCCGGTCCGACGGGCCCACCACGGCGACCACGGTTACAAATGTTTTCATTTTATCATCTAATCGGATGACAGTGGTCGATTGTGGCGATCCTGAAGTTTTGAATTCAATGAATGTTCCTTGTGATAAAAATCTATTCTCACTATAATCAAGTGATTGAATTTAATGAAAATATAGTGCCAGTTTGAGGACTTTTAAGACTTTTAGGATAAGAAGAACAAGGATAGTAAAATGCACACAAATGTTGAAGCATCTGTTAAGAATAGAAGTTACTAAATACTCAAGACTTTAAAGTTGAACGTAACTAGCCTTGTTTTTTCTCTTTACAGAATTCATCAAATTAATTAATTTACAGATGTGCCCAGGGAACTCACTGGGTAGCTTGAAGATAAGCATAAACGCTAATGAACGTTCGTTTTATCTTCGGCACTCCAAGAAGGTCCAACGTGACTGATCACACCAAGTGGTTATGCCCTTCATACTGTAAGAAATAATTCTTGACTTTTTCTCTATCAGTTTCTTCCCTATAAAACATTTCTTCTATAAATTCTTCCTGAGATCCTTTGTACCTCCAGTCAAACTCGCTTCCGCCCTTTTGACCTTTTCCCCTGTAAACAGAACTACAACGTTCAGTCGTTCCTTCTTCATCTATGCTCAACTAGAACAATTTCCGTCTGCACTCCATCCACAAAGTCTCATCCCTTTTCATCTTTTCCCGTCTTTTTTGATTGTCTCCTGTCCGTGCAATTTTGTACGAAATATTGCACCTTTAGTTTAATTTTAGATTATTTTCACATCACATGCATATTTTTGTGTAAATGGATATTATTTTATAGCCATAACAGGCCGTAATCATTACATCATGGAAGATTCACCGTAATACGTTTTATTAATAATTAATTAATCAAAGGACGTTTAAATCTCAGGATAAATTTTATTTTAAAAAATGATGTAGCTGTCTTGTGCCGAAATGCTTTCTTTTTCTCAACTGGCCTCTTGGAATTTTTGTGCGATATTTTTTATTTTTGTGTCTAAATTACATTCTACCAATTATTCTTTCTATGTAAGATCTTGGTTGAGATAAAAAAGTCAATGGCATGAGCGGGATTCGAACCCGGCTAAATACGCCGCTGTTCTACCCACTTGAGCTAACGTGACTTCGATCCACCCGGACACCAACTTTCCACCTCAACCCCACCTTATTTAATTTTCCCTCGTTTTTGCCATTTTTCAATTTCAATAGCGGCGTATTTAGCCGAAGGTCGTGGGTTCGAATCCCGCTCGTGACACTGACTTTTTTATCTCAACCAATACCTTACTTAAAGATTAATTAATTGAAATGTGTTTTACAAGTTTCACCTGCCCACTTTTAATTGCATTAGTGGACCGGAGTATACAGAAGAACACTTTCTGAGATAGAGCTGCCATACAACAGGTAACCCAATTATCACTTTTATATGATTTTAATATACGTTGTGGTTAATATTTATTTAATATGTGGGTTTAACGTATGTTTTATTGCATATAGTACTAGAGGAGCAGTTGATAGATATATTGTTTGATGTTTTGAAAGTGAATGTATTTATTAGCGTGAACTTGCAGTGTGTGGAGGACGATGAAGGCATATCGAGTACTGTACATCTTTTGAAAATTTGAAAAGCTATTTTAACTTCGTTTTTGGATTGTTTACATTGATTATGTATATCATGCATATGGAATTTAAATGTGGAATATCTAGGATGTCTATGTTAAAAATCGTAGATCCGCAGACAAAGGCGGTTTATTATCTCATGCCTAACCGTCCCAAAAACGTATCTCTTTTAGGATGGAAGAAGATGGTAAGAAGGTTTTAAGAAGTGGTGTTTTTGATAGACTTGATAATAAAAGATAAAGTGAAATAAAATCTTGTAAATGTCGTTTCTTTGATTACAGGTAATATAATTGTTTAAGGTATATAATCTAAAATGTATTATTTATAAATATTGTGTAGTTAATGAAAATATAAATACTTTGATTACAGAGAAACTCAGTCTAGTTTTTGTTTCACCACAGAGCCAAACTAAAAACGCATTATATATATATAAGAAACGCACTGTGATCGCATGTACCTGAAAACAAAGAAAGGAAGATTTTACTAGTTTTTTAGACTTTTGTGAGATACTGAGCCCCAAAAAACGTAATGCACTTCTGTGCCCAAAACACCATGTCTTTTATTTCCCCATTAAGGTTTAAGCCCTGAAGAAGACAGTATAAAAACTGTCGAAAGCTCGGCGTAAACTGAAAGGAAGTTTTCTCTGTGTTTGACCTCTTCCGTAGATCCTCCGAAAAGACTTCATGTTTCCAGCAGGTCGACAATCTAGCTCATCGTTAAAAGTTGGTTTCTCTCCCCACTGCCTCCTGGTCTGACAGGTCTGTCAGATTTGTTCATAACTAACTATTTGCTCAATGTATATGATGTACAGATAGCAATAAATAAAATAAATATCTTTAAAAAAAAATTAGTGGTCAATTGACCAAGTTACTTCTTTCAATTAATTATTCTTTCTATCTAAGGTCTTGGTTGAGATAAATATTTCATCAATCGAAAAATCCCGCTCGTGACACTGACTTTTTTATCTGTATCTTTTATATCTCACTATCTAGTTTCAGGCGTTTTATTAGCTTAGTCTCTAAAATCAAAGTGGGTCTATAAAAATTGACGTTCCTCTACTTATTGTATGATTAGATCAAAATTTTAAGGCTTTTAATTGGCCTCCAAATCCTGAAAGTGGCCTCCCAGTTATATTATGTTTTTACTCCCTGGAAGGTACATATACATAATAATATGTACTCAGGTATATACTTGTTCTCGGAAGAACCTACGCAGATTCTCTTACGCCTCTCTTGATATTTTAAAATGCAATATTGAATCGGGAATCTTCAGTTATCAGACGTTAATTCTGTATTAACCGGGCTCTAGAGTAATTAATTTAAAATTAAGTATGACTAATAAAGTGAAAATGGTTAAAACCGCCATTTTCATGAAAATAAAACAAGTTTTTGTACAAACTCATTTTATTTATAAGGAAAAAACATTTTGCATCTGTTTTTTTATGTCAAATATGAAAAGTATTTATGGGGCACCTTCTGCAAGACAATTCAAGCGATCCGCGAGAAGGCACACTAAATAAGGCTCCGGTTGTTCCGAAAAGACAAAGGGGCCGTAGATTTTTCGGTAGGTGACAAGTCCTGGTTTCGGTAGCCGTCATAAAACAATTTTAACACTGGGACAAAACGATCCGAGGATTTACGATCCGTGCACGAACAAAAGGCCTGGAAGATCGCGTACTGAACTTTCTTTCTTCATTTTTGTCCACTTCCTCCGGTCTCATTCCTCGATTCGACTTTCGCCGGTGTTTTTTACGCTATGGAGTTCTTTATGGAATGGTTTGATTTTACATACTCTGCTGTAAAGGCAGAATATTAAGGCGCGGTTTATTTGTTTATTTAGCCGATCGCAAAAAATCGCATCCGGTTTTGATTATCTTTTAAAACAGTTTTTAAACAGGGTTTTCTAGTTCACCGCTGTGCATTAATTAAAGCAAATGGATTCGAGATTAATAGCATTACTTATTTGTTTGATAAAAAAAGATTGATTCACTGAGTAGTAATGGTAAATGACCAATTTTCAGTTTCATAAATTTCTTAACGAGTTGTTACATTACCCCATGCTCCAGTGAAAAAAAGATAAATTATTTCAGCAAAATAAAATATGCTGATTTAAGTATTAATTTAATTTCTCGAACCAGCGTTTTATAGAGATTTTCTAAAATATTTGTAGATTTCTTATGCAAATGAGTGGACTATGAGATTCAATGGATTTCAAAGCCGTTGCCGGTACTGCGGATTTGCGTTGGATAGAATTCATCATTTATTATGAAATAATTCATCACTATTCATACTGATAAAGTGGAATTACGAGAATGGCGAATGCAGTTGGTTTCATCCTATCTTAAATTAATCAAACGAACCGTTTCTTGCTTAGTTGGCGACGTATAAATATATAAATGCAATCATTTTTACTTAAATGATCATGCATTCATGCATCTGTTTGAATAATTAGTTTGAAGTAGGTTTTAAGTTAATGAATATCCGAACATCCGTGAAAATAATATTCATAAATCAAGACGCACAGATCAAGCGATCTAAATGGCTGGTGTTCAGCTGTTGTGATCGATCTTCATGCTTTTATGTTTCAATTGCTTTCCACGTGCTGAAATCTTTCAGCGGAATTGTTAGGGACAACCAAAGACCTAAATTGACTGATCCAATACGGTTATCAGCAAAGATTCCGTGTCAACCCTGACAGCAATAACCTTTTCTGATCTCCCTTGAGTGAGGGATATTTTGCATTCTCAGGGTGGGCTCGAGAACATAAAATAACGTTCTTGTAGGCCCCTGAGCACTGGGTAGTACTTGAAATGAGAAGGTTGCCCTTTCAGCTAAAGAAACATCTTGCTCTGGAACATCATTAAAAGAAATCATTATAAATGAGTACATATCTTTCCTGACAAAAAATTTGTCTACTTTTGGCTGTATAAATGGGAGTAAAAAGAAAAGAATTAACCACGGAAATAAAAGATACAACTCGGACATATATATGATCGTACCGTAGGAGATACGAGATGGCTCTCTGCAGAAGTAGAATCGGACATACAAGGCTGGCCATGGCTTGGTATACAGCAACTGCTACACCAATGAGTTCCAATTGCCAGAGTCCTTGCGTGAGATGCTCCCATTGTTTCTCCGTTTAAATCCATAGAACGAACGGAACCTATAAATGAAATATAGCTATGTAGAATTGGTTTAGATGGGGGAGCTTTGGAGACATGGGAGTGCTCATCCTCGGTCGGTGATGCATGGCGGGTCAAATGGGTGAGCACCTCGGGATGGTTACCCCCGGGGAGGTTGGACTTTTCCATAACACAATACTTGCGATGTAAATCCTTTTAGGCACATCATATATATATATATATATATATATATATATATATGTGTGTGTGTGTGATGTGCCTAAAAGGAGAAAGGAGAAAATGCATTATTTGCTCAAATTTCAATTCTGATTAAAGAAATTAGTCTAGTATATTAGTTGGTATAAGAAAAATTGGTGTCTTTCTTTTGAAGGCTTGTCTAAGCTATGAAATGTAAAAACTTGTCAATAAATGATAATTTACATTTTTCTCAATACAAGATACTCATTTATTGACAAGTTTTTTTCATTTCATAGCTTAGACAAGCCTTCAAAAGAAAGACACCAACTTTTCTTATACTAACTAATATACTAGACTAATTTCTTTAATCAGAATTGAAATTTGAGCAAATAATGCATTTTCTCATAAATTCTATTAAAAGAAGGCTTCTTTCAACAAAAACATAGACTCCTTCATCATAAACAATGAAAATTGAAAAGTAGCGGGAAAATTTCCTCCCAAAAGATGTAGACGGACTTAAACGAGTTTTTTACAAAGCCCTTTGGATAATTCAAGGGAACACTAAATTTCATTGGGAACTTGGGTCAAGAACCCTTAAAAGCCACATATGAAAGGATGACGGATAATAACCTGGAAATAATTGGAAGATTTCAAAGCCTCATAGCCATAAAAATAATGAAAGTATATCAAACCAAATCGTTTGATGCAGCATTTACTGTAGCGAATATTACCCTATAGGAGGAAGAGGTGGAAATTTGGGGGAACTGGTTGGATATGATAGGCCAATAAACTACAAAGAACAGATCCACATATTGCAAAGAAGTTGCAAACATCGGTTTTAACGTCTTGAATGTTTATGTGTCTTGTATCCGTCCTATAAAACACACGCTTCCCAACCTTTTGAAATTTGCCTCAATTATTATGATCCCGAAACCCAACAAACCACTGCACAACGTCTCGTCCTTGATGGGAAAGATTCTTGAAAACCTCCTCACACAACATCTTCATACCATAATCAATTCCCTTCAATTAATTCCTGATCATTAATTTGGTTTCCAACATCAGCACTCTACAGTTCAACAATGTCACCATGTTTAGACGTTATGGCATCCTCCTTTGAGAAAAAACAGTATTACCCGGCTGTCTTTCTCGGCATTCGTATGCATGTTGGATTGCTGTGTAAACTCATATGCGTCCTCCCTATATATAATACCTTGCCGTAAGTCCTACTTTGCCGTAAGTCCTACCTTGCCGACCGTTATATCTGGGTAACATACGGTTCTTCCCATTCATCCATTCATCCTGTCTGTGCAGGAGTCCCCGAAGGTAATTTGCTTGGTCTAATCTTTTACATAATATATACTACTGACATACCTACTCACCAAAATACTTCCTTGTTCATATTTCCAGATGACACTCAATCCTGTCTACCTACGATGATACTACTGTCCTTGCCGTTCGTACCCTACAGTCTTTTACCATCCTTGAGCCTTAGCTTAAAAAGTGGAGAATAAAATTAAATGTCATATTTTCACATTACTGCGAACAATCCTTCCTCATGTATAAATGTACCCACGGCAAACCGTGTTCGCTATTGACGAGTATACATCGAAAAATGCCTTATGAGGGATCGGCATACTTGATCTAAACCACAAGTACTCAATAGATAATATAATAGATTTTTCTCGACTTTTAGACAGATAAACTATCACAAATCCAGATCCAAACTAGATTTTTAAAAGAGGGGACTTTTATTTTGCATTCTGTGCATGAATTATATCCCCTAATGGTATAAAATCCTGGGCAAAACACTAACACAACGGCCAGTACTGCACAAGAAGAATACGTGTTGTGAGAAGCCTGCCAATCTTCGCAGTTTGTTAAGGGTTCATGGAACCATCGTCGTTTGAGGTGGCGTGGAGGCTTCTTGGTGGAAAGTAGTGGAGAGGGCTTGAACAATAGGGTTAGGATGTTTTCAAAAACTGAAGCTAAAGGAAGCAGGAACAGTTCAATTCTTTGACGAAGGGGATGTAAGGTCATTAGCATAGTAGTTTGGAGACATAGTAAGGAGTTTGGAGGAGAATTCTTCCGAGGGATTTTGAATGGAAAGCTCGCTTGGATTCATTGGATGTTAAATGGTACCACAGTTCTCCTCTGTATGTCCAAATAGGTACTGGGTTATGCAAACGTGTTTTAAACGTTCATTAGGTTTCGTGGTCCGATTGACCAAATAAATTCTTTTCAATTAATTAATCTTTAAGTAAGGTATTGGTTGAGATAAAAAAGTCAGTGTCACGAGCGGGATTCGAACCCACTACTTTCGGCTAAATACGCCGCTATTGAAATTGAAAAATGGCAAAAACGAGGGAAAATTAAATAAGGTGGGGTTGAGACGGGAAGTCTCAAAGAAGACTTTTTTTTCTGGGAAAGAAAGGTCTCCGGGTGGATCGAAGTCACGATAGCTCAAGTGGTTAGAGCAGCGGCGTATTGAGCCGAAGGTCGTGGGTTCGAATCCCGCTCGTGACACTGACTTTTTTATCTCAACCAATACCTTACTTAAAGATTAATTAATTGAAATGTGTTTTACAAGTTTCACCTGCCCACTTTTAATTGCATTAGTGGACCGGAGTATACAGAAGCACACTTTCTGAGGTAGAGCTGCCATACAACAGGTAACCCAATTATCACTTTTATATGATTTTAATATACGTTGTGGTTAATATTTATTTAATATGTGGGTTTAACGTATGTTTTATTGCATATAGTACTAGAGGAGCAGTTGATAGATATATTGTTTGATGTTTTGAAAGTGAATGTATTTATTAGCGTGAACTTGCAGTGTGTGGAGGACGATGAAGGCATATCGAGTACTGTACATCTTTTGAAAATTTGAAAAGCTATTTTAACTTCGTTTTTGGATTGTTTACATTGATTATGTATATCATGCATATGGAATTTAAATGTGGAATATCTAGGATGTCTATGTTAAAAATCGTAGATCCGCAGACAAAGGCGGTTTATTATCTCATGCTTAACCGTCCCAAAAACGTATCTCTTTTCGGATGGAAGCCTCCAATTGTAACTCGCCCCGGGTGAATGTAAGTTATAGTCTTTAGAAAGTGGCAGCGATTTTTATCTTAACATCCCGNACTTCATTTTAATCATTAAATTCACTAATTTCGTGGTCCGCTTGACCAATTAATATATTACAATTAATTAAGGTTTTTAGTTGAGATAAAAAGTCAATGGCACGAGCGGGATACGAACCCGCGTTCAAAAGATGCGGTTGAGATGGAAAGTTGGTGTCCGAGTGGATAGTGGTAGAGCAGCGGCGTATCAAGCCGAAGATCGTGGGTTCGAATCCCGCTCGTGCCATTGATTTTTTTATCTCAACTAAAAACCTTAATTAATTGTAATATATTAATTGGTCAAGCGGACCACGAAATTAGTGAAATTAATAACACTATTTACTTTCTTCACTAGGGAGAAAATCGTGAGGCCATAGGCGCTTTAGGTGTCTTGGAAGATTGATGGGAAGGGTTCGGAATGAAACATGTTGGTCTAGGGGGATGAGGATCCATGTGTAGATAGTATGGTTGGATATGAAGTCGGGAGCTTTGAACAAATATTTCGAAGGATTTTTGACTGGATTGACGGAATTCTTGAGGTTTGGTTGAACTCCACAATTCAAGTAAGACCATAATTAGTTGAAGTAACTAAGTAATGATGTGTAGTAACAGTTTCCATTTCCTGTCAAGAAGACTTTCGAGTATTTTATATGGTCTGTTTAGTTCTATTCTTTTAGGTTGGGTGTGATGGTTTGAACACTTTTGTCGATGCCCCAAATAGTGGTTAAGATTGGTTGCTGGGAAAGGAAAGAGTTGTACCATAGTAGGTTGGAAGAGAGGTGATATGACAAAGGTGAAGGTTATTTGCTGTAGTTTCGTTTCGTTAATCCTGAGAACCATTACCATTACCGAATCATTCTTCCAAACAGGAACAATGGCCGTTGGCCCGGTTTCAGAAAGCCACTGCTGGGTCGCGGTGTGCTGAAAAGGTGTCGTTATCGTCTGCATATGTAAACAATATCAGAATTGATAAGAACGTCTGCCGTGTATACTGACTAGAGCAGGGGTGCTCAAACTTGAACTGCTGGCGATCTACCTCAATATTTTTAGACTACTTACGANGCCCATAATTTCCTCCGTGTTTAAAACTTTTGAACACAAAACTTGTTGATGTATAATGCAATGGAATGAAAAAAATGAAGGGAATTCTTCATTAGCTCGACACAATGCCACAAAACCGTTTTTGTTTCCAGTCATTGCTGGTGCTCCATCGGTTGTAATGCACACTAATTTATATATTGGTAGCTCGTAGTATTTTACAAAATTGACGAAAACGTCATATATATCTTCGCCACGGGTCTTCCCCTTCAGAGGAATTTTTTTCTTCTCGAGATCTACTCAAAAAGCACTCGCGATCGACTGGTCGATCGCGATCGACCGTTTGAGCACCCCTGGACTAGAGAATTGACCATTTCGGTACAATGAATGGGGGAGTAGGATGTTCCGATTCTTGTTTGAAGGACTTTCGGCCAGGTAAGAATGAGGTAATAAGCGAATGGAAGGATGTTTCCAGCAAATTCCGAGGCATCACGTTCGATTGAAGGTTTACTTCACATCTAGGAAAGCCCCCGACAAGCATCGTGGGAAGATACCTACTACCACTCTGTTGAATGCCTTAGAAATTATGAGTTTGAATTACATTGGACCTTTCAAGTATGGGATATAGGTGCTTCAGGAGTTTTTTAAGGATTTTGCCAATCTGTTAAGCAGCTGTGATATGGAGATGCTCAGGTTTTTGAGGTTTGGGAATAGAATATGATTGGAAAGTAAGGAGTTCTAGGGCAGGGCTTCCCAAACTTTTTAGCCAGCGGACACCTTTCAGAGAACAAATAATTGGACGGACCCTTCGCATTCAAATATTTAAAATTTAGCTATTTATATTATAAGTTGTAAATTAAAGTTTTATAAATTAGCCAGTCCATTCCCAATTAGGTGATGGAGAGAGATATCACTATGAAAACAAACATTAGTTTGACATACGTAACTTTATTTACAAATTCTGTAACACAAAAATCAAATTGATCGGAATCTTCGCAATCGGAGCTAGATAGATAAAACTCGAGCCAAATTCAAAAGTAATAATTTAAACAGTTATGATTAATGAAGTTCACGTGTGTTTGTTCTGTAATTGATGCTGTATTTATCTGTGTTGATGTAAACCATTTTTCAAAAGTGACGTTTATTTTTGTTTTGTTCTGATGGTTTATAGTTACTTTTGTGTTTAAATGTTGGTACTAATATTTTGGACGTTTTACAACTCAAAATCATCGTCGTGATGTGCAACTTATATACACATATCTGGCGATTTTATAGTTAAATGTGGCTAGAAGATATTTGGAAAAATTATATGTATTTTAATAAATTTGTAATCTAAATCAAGATGTTCTCAGCTATAAGTTCCAAAACTTTTATTTTCCTGTCAGAACCAATTGATATTTTAACGAGTACAATTTTTATCTTTATTTTCATGTTTAGGAACGTGAAACTATTCCTGCCTTCGTCTTTGGCGTTGTTTTAACTTCTGCTAATTCCTTCTAAGTTATTTATTGGGCTTACGGCCAGTTGTACATGTTCCTCGTTTTGTTTCGAATGTCAAATACGAAAGGTGCAACGAAAAAGTAAAAAGGCCGAATCCATAATAAGCAGGAAATGCCAAACTGGATGTCTAGGAAGAACGTCGCGAGGAGATAATTCCAAAGGGTATTTCAGTCACGTTTTTCCTCGTGTTTGTAAAACGATAAGAAAACGCTATCAATCAAACACCTAGAATCATTCATTTGTCATTAAATAATACATATTTACAATTTTTATTTAGAAATCGTGAGATGCGGTCTGGTGTGATGTAGTTTTCAGAAAAACATTTTCTTTAGCGTGCCAACGTTTCGATCTTTATTGAGATCATCTTCAGGGCTCAATAAAGATCGAAACGTTGGCACGATAAAGAAAATTTTTTCTGAAACTTACATCACACCAGACCGCATCTCACGATTTCTGAATAATTATCGATTAACGGTCACTAATTACCACACCTATTTACAATGTATAATTTTGAGTAAATAATAAATATTTTTTCCGCTAGTTAACGTTAATTTAATTTAGTTTTTAGGGAAAAATAAAAATACCCAAAATATGAAATTAAGTTAATAAATGAGATAAATAAATAAAGTGCTTTATTAATCAGATAATGTTAGCATTATGGCCCAAATGCCCTCGTGACAATTCCTTGGTGTGGTGTCCTCTCATATGCTTGACATTAAGGCGTATTTACTGTTTTTGCAAGCATTGAAAAACTTAGTCGCAGTTTCTACACCCGCCTTTTTATGGAGGAGTTCAATCTTAGTGTACCTCGGGGAATTGGTACATAACCTTAGAATTTGATTTGAAATAATGTAATTTTTTGATGTTTGTAGCCCATGTGAAATACCAGGCAGGACAAGCGTAGTTAGTATTGGTCTTATAACGGTTTTATGAATAATTTTATTTCTCGTTGAGAGTAGAGTTCCAGCTCAATAGCGGGAACGATATTTTCACACACTAGGGGTATTCACGATCTTTGTGTTAACTCTGTTAGGGCGTGTTAGATCGAGAAAAATGATGACGTAGATTTGTAAGAATCGGCTAGTTAACATTGCTCGATCTAACAAGCCAGGGCCAATGTTAGATGTTAAGTCGAAAATGTAGTCACATTGCCATCCGTTAGGGCGTAGGTAACCAATATGGCAGCCATTAATTTAACAGCTGTTTTTTGTTCCCACGTATTTTTATTCTTAAATACGCATTGATTAAATCAGAACAATACATTTCTTTTGTTAATTTCCGACCTGTCCTTATACTTCCATTCATAATAGATACATCCCCTATCCTATAAAGTTGTAGTCTGTTAGAGGTTAGGATACAAGTTAGTTATGTCGGCATGAATTGAAGCGTATCATGGGTTAGTACTTTTCGAGTGCACAGATAGCATTTTGAATGAAAGTGGTGATTAATTTTCCTTATTTTATTAACATCTGGCATCTTGCAATTTAACACAAAAGAAAACCAACACAATCAACAACAAGCCTTCAAGGACTGTTATAGCTTTATTTTTGGTTCTTCCAATCGCCACGCGCAGCATTGCGGAAAAATTAACATTTAACATGCTAAAAAAGAAGGAGGTGTTCACGATCTAACTGGGCATTTTTCTATTCGAGTTAACATGAGTTAACATTTACAAACATTGTGAATAGTCCACGTTTAGTAAATGGGATAGTCTCCGTTTTAGCTAGGATGATTCTAATTTTCCATTTATCAAAATTCGTGTTTAGTTTTTGACAGCATTGTTGAAATTTTTTACAATGGCAATAACACGTCAGGATGATGTTAAGAGTGCTACATCGTCGGCAATTAATGCTATAGTAAAACCCTGCTAGCTTAGGGATGTCAATAACATATATCTGGACTAAGGTGGGGCCTAACACCGATCCCTGCTGTACACCTTGTATTCTCGAAGCGTGTGCGTACGTAGTTGAGGTAACATTTTCCATTTGAACTACTAATCGTCGATTTTTAAGTAGGAGAGAATTATTGCTATGAGGTATCTGGGAAACCTGTAGTTAATCATCTTGAATAGAATGCCGTTATGCCATACCGTATCAAATGCTGATGTCAAGCAGAATTACCCGAGTGCGCTTCTTGCTATTGAAGTTCTAGGTTCATTATCTATAAGTCTACATATTCGAGAACGTTATCCTGCCTTAAAGATACTTATTAAGTTTGTTAGTTTTTAATGTAATTTTCATCTTTTAGGAAAGTGCAGAAAAAATCAATCTTTCGTAAGGAAAAAGAAGGAAAAGTTACTGTTAAATATTCTTCATAGAACAGCCTTTCCCAACATTTTAAATTGAATACGGTTGCCTAGTTAATTACCCTCCAATTAAATAACTCGGGACCTTTAATTAATCCGTTCCTTTTTGATTTATGGATGTCTCTGAAAGGACAAAAGTGGACTGTCAAACGGATAATAAAAACGTCGTCGGTTCGCCCAAACGAATCTGTGCCTTATTTTATGTCTTTTCCGACCTGTTTTTCTCGATTTTAAAAGAGCCAGAGTCTTAAATCCTATAGAATCAAACCGTCCGGAGGTTGATCTATTTTGTTAAATACCGGGTAATAACTGTTAGCAGGGATGTCGGATTAATAAATAACGACAAAAGGAGGGAAAATGGAAATGTGGTTACATAAGAGACACCAATCCCAGGGCTATAAATTTTCAATACGTCCCAGGAGACGAACCATTGTCATAAACAAGGCAAAAACAGAAAACCTGAAAATATCTTAATTTAGTCCTCTCTCTGTGGGAGGCGTCAGACCCGAAGATTTTCTAACGAGCAACTCATAAACTAATAAACTAATAACAACTTTCGGACATTCTTCCACCATGTATCTTTATGTCTTCATTATGAAGATTTTCCATGTTTATTGGGCAGTTACGAAGATCACAGAAAAACCAAATGACCCCATTAAAACTAGTTTATGTTATTGCTTTTTTGTTACTGCCTTCTTTAGTTTTTTGTCCAAAAGAAAAAGGAAGGCTGTGCTTCATTTCATCAGATCTTGGAATTATTAATCTTTGAAATTTATTTAAATAGAATAAAGTTAAAAATTGAAAATTCACTACACATCAACTTTAACAATCAAATTATTCCAAGGATTGACGAAAATAGAACATGATAAAAGTATTTTTAGTGCAGCTAAACATTTTTTTTTTCAGGAGCCGCAGAAAATTTGAAAAGCTATTTTAACTTCGTTTTTGGATTGTTTACATTGATTATGTATATCATGCATATGGAATTTAAATGTGGAATATCTAGGATGTCTATGTTAAAAATCGTAGATCCGCAGACAAAGGCGGTTTATTATCTCATGCTTAACCGTCCCAAAAACGTATCTCTTTTCGGATGGAAGCCTCCAATTGTAACTCGCCCCGGGTGAATGTAAGTTATAGTCTTTAGAAAGTGGCAGCGATTTTTATCTTAACATCCCGGGCGACGGCCAGGACAGTAAAATCTTCGAATTTAGGAGGAACTAAGATCCGTTTCGCACCGACTTCAGTGAGTCTTATCATTCCACCGGATCTCCTCAGTCATTAGTACCGTATATTTAAACGCCTGTCCCCTTTTAGAATAAATGATTGCCTCATTACGAAATTCACCTGTTTAAACCGATTCATGGGGAAATTATTCACTCGAGGAAAACGCGAAAAAACCCAACAGGGAAATCACCGACTTGACACAATTTAACATGAAAGGGCAATTTCTAAACATATTTAAGTCTTTCATACTGATGTGCGATAATAACGAAAGCTACCTCAATGCGAAATATAGGTAATTACATAATAACGTGGAATGCAAACTGACCGGCAGTCAACATCTCATACAATGCCCCCAATCGTGAATCATAGCCCAGACGATGTAAATTACAACAGTCATTTGTATTATTCAGACTAACTCAGTTTTAATTATATCTTTTCATTCCATCTAAATAAGTCGTTCGCATTTTCGAAGAATAAGATTAAAAGAAATATAGTTTGCACTTGATCAACTTAAATAAACAAGCAATATATTTCTCGACAATTGTGTAATTTAATGTATAACAATTTATTTATTACACATTACTCAACTCCTCTTCATAGATATAAATAAGTCTATTTTCATCAATTTAATAAGCGTTATAAGGATGAAGATAATGTTGACACTTGAATTAAAAATTAAAAAATTATATGATAATAAATAAACAATTATTATTATTTAATTAATAAGGTAATATTTTTCCTCAGTTCATACCTAAGCTAACGATTTTTCCGAACCTACTGAGGATCGACTATTGCCTATTGGATGATTATCGAATAAGCCCACTATTGTACTGAGCCCTGAGGGGGGTGGGACTACCACAGGACCTGAATCTTACGTCTGCAACTTTCCGTGTTGTGGAATTCTTCGGGGGGGGGGTCTTCCCTGCTCAAGTATAGTTTTACCCGAGCATTTTCCTTGCTATTGTAGAGCAGTTACATGGGATATATCTGATGTTGTAGGACATATATTTCTCTAGACATATTCGACATTGATTACTTATTAACTATTAATTTTCACAAATATTTTGGTCAGTTTGGTATTTTACTTGAGTGTCCCGTAAATATATCTGAGAGAATTGTTCTTCCTGCTTAAATCCTTAGTTCCTCATACTTGCTAAACTTTCCCAGTGTTTGTTCGGTTCTTTAATTACCCAAGACTCCAGTTAGTTTTTTTATTGTGGCTCCTGTTTGTGCCAAAAAATAATTTTGGTTTCCTTTTTACTAAGGCAGTCTGTTGCCTTCTGGCCTGACAGTCTCCGAAGGTGTGTTGATTTTTATTTCCAGTCTTCACTACATATATCCCGAATTCTACCATTTGAGCTATCGTGACCTCGATCCACCCGGACACCAACTTCCCATCTCAACTCCAACTTTTGAATTTTCCCTCCTTTTTGCCATTTTTCAAATGTCGTGTAATCGGATTGGATTCTCGACGACAAATGAAATGACCACGGAGAGCTTTAGTGAAGTGTACTTCATTTTAATCATTAAATTCACTAATTTCGTGGTCCGCTTGACCAATTAATATATTACAATTAATTAAGGTTTTTNAAATTATTCCAAGGATTGACGAAAATAGAACATGATAAAAGTATTTTTAGTGCAGCTAAACATTTTTTTTTTTTCAGGAGCCGCAACGGTTTAGGCGTTGACACGGCGCACGTCACTGTAAGGTAAAGGTCCCGGGTTCGAATCCAGCGGCCCTGCATTCGAAACCGACATACTTATAAATGGGCTTTAAAAAAAAAAAACACCGGCACCCTGAGAGTTGAGATGACTTCTACTGTTGCGAACCCTCGTAAAAAAAAATCTTTTAAAAATGTAAAATAAAAGTCAACAGTAAATTACAGAACAAATAATTATGGAAAAACAAAATATGATAATAAACAGTGTGTTTGTACTTTATTAGCATAAGGTGTTCCCCCACGAGGAATATCGAGTATTCCGGGGTAGTGTGAACAAAATCAGGTGTGTGAATATAATTTATTAGCGTGAATGTAGGTGTTAATTCCACATTTTCCCGAAGGATATGGAGTACACATTGGATACAAGATATGTCGGCACGAATTGAAGCGTGTCATTTGTTAGTACTTTTCGAGTGCAGAGATAGCATTTTGAATGAAAGTGTTGATTAATTTCCCTTTTATTAACTTCTGACATCATACAATTTAACACAAAAGAAAACCAACACATTCAACAACAAACCTTCAAGAACTGTTATAGCTTTATTTTTGGTTCGGAAAAATTAACGTTTAACCTGATAAGAAAAGAAGGGGGTGTTCACGATCTTACTGGACACTCTTTTCGAGTTAACACGAGTTAACATCTTACAAACATTGTGAATACACCTAATGTCTTTCCATGGTTAAAGAGCATACAATCGGATTAAAATGGAAAAAAGATGTTGGTTTAAAAAGTGAGAAAAATTTTGTTCAATAATATTTGTTTCTGCAGTAACAATGACTTTTTCGGG
This sequence comes from Cimex lectularius, assembly GCF_000648675.2. Taxonomy (NCBI): domain Eukaryota; kingdom Metazoa; phylum Arthropoda; class Insecta; order Hemiptera; family Cimicidae; genus Cimex; species Cimex lectularius. The sequence goes on from NW_019392734.1 coordinate 906,406, forward strand.
GGTGGGGCGTCGGTGGCCACAATGGTTTAGACGTTGACGGCGGTCATCACTGTAAGATAAAGGTCCCGGGTTCGAATCCAGCGGCCCTGCATTCGAACCCGACATACTTACAAATGGGCTTTTTTTTCAAAAACACCGGCACCCCGAAGGTTGATATGTCCTCTGCTATTGCGAACCCTCGTTAAAAAACAGAAAAAAAGACTTTTTCGCGCTATATTCGATCGACGTTGAGTTTGAATTCCTTCGGCTTTGACGTCGTATTTGAGCTTCTGATGTCGGGCTTAGGTTGTGCCGTACCGCAGCAAGCAACTTCCTTCATTGACTTTCACTCTTTTAAAGTATGTCGATTCATCGATTTAACCATTGGAAGAACGGTAAAGAACTATAATAAAAGGTTTTATTTCTTTTCTAACGTAGATTCTCGACATTTCACAATAAAGTCCTGTTCCTCGAAAAGGCGTAAAACGGCCGACTTGTGGTATCCGTTCGGCGACATTTCCCCAATTGATCTCGTTGACTCTCTCCCTGCCAAGAGGGCTCAAATGTCCCTCGTTTAAATTTGAATAAAACCATAAAAAAAGTTTATAAAAGTCAGACTTTTTATTGGTGTTTTTAACGTGGGAATGTTGTGATTTCCGACCCCTCACCGTTTTCCGACGGTAATTCCATTCACGGCGTACAAGACGGAGGGCGTGGCAAATATGCAGCCGTGGAATGACATCGCTCCACTTGAGCTCGTAACTCTTCACTAATGGGATGGAAAAATAAGTATTCAAATCTTGTTCTAATTAACAAGTGGCCCACCGGTATTAATAAATATTCAGCCCATTAGCCGCGGGTATCGGCCGAGGTCAATACCGGCCTTTAATGTGCCCTTAAGCCGACATTCAATTGAAAATCGGAAAAAATACATCTTTTATATTGAAACGTCTGTTTAGGCGAGATTTATTCGAAACAACTTGATTCATTACTATATACTATTTGCTTTATTTGGTTGTAGCAAAACATGTTTTCTTTGACTTTAAACTAGTGTTAAAACTAAAGTACATATTCCAAAAACTCCATCAGAGTCACATCAAAATGCAAAAGAATTATCAGTACAAAAAAACTGCGGGATATATTATCCTTTTTAAGGATAGGATCAAAAGGGCTGAAATGAATTAGTTTTTGAACATGGCTCACTGCTTACACTATTGCTATTTACTTACAGTCGAATAAATTGTCAAAATGTGGATCTGAGTTTCGGTTGAGTGAAAGAACATCGAATATGAGCCCTAATGCAATGTGAGGTTACTTGAGGTTAGATTTCGCGAATGCGAAAAAATATGTGCACTCCGAGGGTCAATTGATATTACTAATTCTCAAAATGAGCCTGAGGATTTGTGGTTTGGTTAGCTAAAGAACATCGAATAGGAGCCGTAAGGCATTGAGGTTAGTTTGGCGATACGTATCGTCATTTTCGTCTGATGCTCCGTGGTTAGTAATAGCGAATGAAAAAATCAATAAATGAATGAGGTTATATTTCGTGTGAATGGCGAAAAAATAAGAGATATGAGGAGTAAGTGGAATCTCTTGGTGGCAGGATTTCAATTCTGTTTAAAGAGGTATTTAACTAATACAGGGTTTTACTTATCCACCTTTCCTAAGGTTGCATGTACCACTAAGATGGTTTACTAAATAAAATGTAATTTTTCAACTTACATATTTAAAATAAATATGCATAATATTATGCATATGGTCATAATTCATATGAAAAGAAAACAATACAGATTAAATTGATAAATTTACAATATACTTAATATACTTACTATATACTTAATAAATGAAAGTAAACTTAAAAAAGTATTTTTTCTGTACTTCATCAGGTTTTTTTTTCTAAATTGTTGAATAGTGGTATTGCCAATTTTGTAGTATTTATTTTCTCTCGCATTTTCATTTTATTTTTTATTATAAATTGCATTGAAATAGATTAGCAATTAAAAATATTGGTGAACAACTCTTCCTCTATGAGGTCTGGCATTGCCATCCAGAAATCGAAAATCCCTGCCAATGAGATCCCTGGTTTGAGGGATGTATTCATCGACAATTTCTTGGACATAACGGACTGCGGTGAGGTTGCCTTCAACAATATGGACTCCAGTGTAAATACCAACCCAGATCTTACACCGCCTCCTGCAAACTAGACTGAAAGGAGCACGAACTGGGGCATGTACGCATCCCCTGTTTTCGGTAGGCTCTTCGGCGCCTGCTATCACTATACAGAAAGAAATGCGACTCACCAGTAAACATAACAGCATTTCAATTGTTGTTCGCTTCTAGACGCTTGCTGCACCATATTCTAGAGTATGTTCATGTTCTAGTAGAGCTGTTGGACAGAACAGCAAACGGACTGTCATAGGTGCTGCTGGATAGAGCAGAGCAACAAATGGACTGTCACTAAGAGGATGTGCTGCTGGACAGAGCAAATGGACTGTTCGGATCAACGTGATCCACTGGAGGGTGTTAAGTGTTTGGTGTGGGGGTTGACGATTCCATCGCCCAAAGTGTGTCAGCTTTGCAGTCAGTCAGTTTTTAAATATGTATTATTTTTACAGGACCCATACTTAATCCAATAATCATTTCCCAACCCTTGGTTGCAAGGGGGCTTTCCAGGCGAAATATAATGGCGTAGCCTAGAGTGCGTGGCAAGTGGGGAAGAAGGTCGTTTGGGACCTTAGGTTTTTCTACACCGAGCTCGCGGGCATGGCACTAACCGCCCGCGAGCAGAGGTGCGTCGCCTCCCACCTTGAGAAGCAAACGCCTGATAAGGCCATGGGCCAGGTGCGGACGAAAAAGAACTTGATCGTCTTTCTCAAGACGATAACCCTGAAAGGGAACTTGATGCACCATATTCTCCTGAGCTGCTGGTGGCGGCCTGTTGCTGCACGTCGTCTCAAAGTGGCATACGATATGAAGCCAAATTGAGACCATGCCAAAACATCTTGCACTTCATTTAGGATCTGTCGGGCACTATGGAAAAGGTTACATCTCGCAGCAATGACAATATTTCTGTCCTCCCTAATCCACTACTAGACCTCCTAATGGCACTCCCAGTCTCGGTCGAGCTAAAGCCCAGGAGACGACGCTCTGAGAAACGCCAACTGCCTCTGCGATATCCACTTGACTGTAACCTCGATGACTCATTCTTACAATAATATTCCGAACTTCTGGTTCAATATTATGTCTTTCCATGGGTAGAGAGAATACAACTGGATTAAAATGGAGAAAACACGATAAAAGGTGTTTGTTTGTAAAATGAGTAATCTTTTTTTATTTTATTATTATTAAGTATTATCTTTAGAAACCAGTTTAGTGCCCCGACACTAGGTAGCTGAACTTTACTCTTCCTGCCTTTAGATGTAAGACTGCGTTCGAGGCATTTGATGGAATTTTCGACCCTGAATTTTTTCAATATCATCAAGCTGTGTCAATCTTAAAAACAATGCTGAGAATGTTGTCATATATTTTGAATTTTACAGCACAAAAATGAAGTCTATTTCTTGAAAACAGTTCAAAAATTACCAGAAGCAATTATTCCCCTACTCATCATTTCGATTGCAGAGATGCTTAAAACACATTAAAAGACATTAGATTATCAATTTGGATGTTTATGTATTTATAATGCTTGACATATTCCACGTTTGCTTGTTGAAGATAACTTTATTCAGGGGACCAAAGGAGAACAGAACTATGTTTTTGAGATATTAGCTTAAAGCTTGTTATTTTGGCAGTAGTAGTGCGTTATTAGTTAGTCAATTTTTTTTCAACTCCCACACGGGAATGATAAACAATGGCCAACTCGTCGGCGCATAACAGAATTAAAATCGACGTGAATCCATCAATTTTAAGACCGTTCGCTTCTTTGCTTCGAAATGTTCTTAACATCGGCAATAAAAAGGTTAAAAAGCAGCGGACTGACTGATTCGCCTTGCAGAACCTATCTTTCCCATTAAGAATGACCTACTGCCTTCAAAAAACTGCGAGAAATTTGGTTCAGCAAAAATTAACCAGGCGATTTTATGGCGAATAAAGCGGACTTAATTGATCAATTCAACCTGCAAAAGTCGGGACTAAACACAAACAATCTCATTAAATTACGCGTTTTTAATTACCTTTATAATTATTATTTTCTATTAATTAAGGTTTTGGTTGAGATAAAAAGGTCAGTGTCACAAGCGGGTTTCGAACCCACGACCTTCGGCTTGATACGCCTCTGCTCTACCACTTGAGCTGTCGTGACCTCGATCCACTCGGACACCAACTTCCCATCTCAACCCCACCTTTTGAATTTTCCATCCGTTTTGCGAATTTTCAAATTTCGTGTAATCTATTTGATTCTCGGCGACAAATGAAAGGGCCATGGAGAGCTTTCGTGAAGATTTACTTCAGTTTAATTATTAAATCCATTACAGTTCGTGGTCCGATTGACCAATTAACTTTTTCCAATTAAATTCACTAATTTCGTTGTCCGCTTGACAAATTAATTTATTACAATTAATTAAGGTTGTTAGTTGAGATAAAAAAGTCAATGGCACGAGCGGGATTCGAACCCACGATTGAAAAATGGCAAAAAGGAGGGAAAACTAAAAAGGTGGGGTTGAGATAGGAAGTTGGTGTCCAAGTGGATCGAGGTCCACGATAGCTCAAGTGGTAGAGCAGCGGCGTATCAAGGTTCGAATCCCGCTCGTGCCATTGACTTTTTTATCTCAACTAAAAACCTTAATTAATTGTAATTTTTCCAATTAATTAATATTTATGAAAGGTATTGGTTGAGATGGGAAGTTAGTGTCCGAGTGGATCGAAATCACGATAGCTCAAGTGGTAGAGCAGCGGCGTATTTAGCCGATGGTTGTGGGTTCGAATCCCGCTTTTGACACAGACTTTTTATCTCAACCAAAACCTTAATTAATTGAAAATAATTTATTTGGTCAAGCGGACCACGAAACCTAATAAATGTAAATCTTTACATTACAGTTGTCCGATTAAATTCCCTTCATTATTTAGATTATGATTACAACAGACATATCAACCAAGAGGAAAGACAAAATGTATGAAAATAAGTATGTAAGCTCTCAAATGTTTGAGTGGGTATATGATAGCAAAATCAGGGAGTACGAGACAGATGTTCTCCCAGAAAAAAATAGAGTAAAACATAAAATGAGAATTTGTCAAAATAGTCTTACAGTACTCAGCTTATGCGATTGTAATAGCGTTTGGATTAATTCCCATCCAAAACTACGGGCGATATAAAAGTTCCATTATCATTCCAAAAAGGTAAACCCACCGTTAGCCCATCAAACGATTATTACACGCTAATAGTATTCACCGTTTAAGAGGATAAGCGAGCAAAGTGGAAAATGAAAAATCACCGAGGCGCATGGAAGGAGCCGACCTACCGCCTGTCATTAAAAGCCTGCTTAGCGAAGCAATTGCACGATTTATTGCCAGTGATGAATTAACAAGGATTACACTTAATCCCGGCCTCCTCCTACGCCATAATAAAGTCCTTTTATAAATCTTTAACAAGTCTTCATGAACCGTGCGAGTGGAAGTCAAGCAAGCAGGGCGATATATCACCAACTGGACCAGGAAGTCTGATTCACTCTGTATGTTTTGTAATATAAATAAATAATACGATTTGTAAGTAAGTCTTGTCACTTTAAAAGGTTTTAGGTTTTCGAGGACGAGATGCCAGAATCAATCCAAATGGTAAAGGAAATTTCTGAAGGCAATGTTTTGAATTTAACCCATTGCTCATAATTTAAGAGTGAAATAACTTAATCTATATTGTTTATTTTGAAGGTTTGTTCCAACCTAAAACAAGTGGATATTTAATTTTTAAGTGTTTCCGAAGATTGGTGCAAACTTGTAGTGTTTATTGACCGTTAGTTAATGATTATTTAGAGATCGTGAGACGCGGTCTGGTGTGACGTAGGTTTTAGAAAAACATTTTCATTATCGTGTCAACGTTTCGAACTTTATTGAGATCATCTTCAGGGCCTGGGATTTATAAACATTGTTTGAATAATACAAATACATTTTTTTTTGACCTTATGATCTTTGCATATTAGCCATGACGAATTCTGTTGTTCAAATTGGGGGTTATCGGGAAAAAAAGGGGCCAGAGGCGACGGTGGGAATCGAACCCACAACCGCGGCGTGAGAGTCTCTCATGCTAACCACTCGGCTACCGCGGTCCCCTATACAAATACATGTATGTTGAGAAAAAATGAATTTATTCAATCCTAAAAATTCACTTTTTCCACATCCTACATGTATTGGTATAATTTAAACAGTGTTTATAAATCCCAGGCTCTGAAGATGATCTCAATAAAGATCGAAACGTTGGCATGATAAAGAAAATGTTTTTCTAAAACCTACATCACACCAGACCGCATCTCACGATCTCCAAATAATCATTGCTGCAAACGGTGGAGAACAAGACTGAATGAAGAAAAATGTACTCGGTGTTCGGTTACATTAAACAAAGAAAAAAACATTCTTGTCTTCCACTAGACATCAACAACAAAGCGATACTATATTCCATTCAGATCAGATATTTAGGACAATACTTAGACCGAATTCCCACAAAAGACTTCTATTAAAAGACAACTGCATAGAAAAGTTGGACAACTACAAAGACTTCTAGGGCCGAAAACCGTCTCGATCATCAACACTAAACTAATCTTGCACAAGCTTTTACTACTAGTACTTACGACATGCGGAGTGGAACTGTGAGTTTCTGCTAAGCCATAATTACAGCTCTCAGTATTAGTGCTGTCACCGTATGAAAAAACGTACTGTGATATGTACTAATGTGTATCGGATATATATAAAAAAATAAATAAAAACGTATTCTACCAATGCCAAACTTAATTAGTTAATATGACTTTGATAATAGTGTTTCCTTTATATTTATTGGATTCAGATTACTATTAGTCTTAGTTTTTTCTTTGTCAGAGGGCAATAAAATATGTGTTGAGTTTTGATCTTCTTTTTGGAAGAACTTGCTGCTGTCACTTCTAATATTTTTAAATACCTATTGATTCCGCAATATCCGATTAAAAGACTGGCAAAAGTTTTGTTCGGCGTTGATGTAGCAGGCATGGGTTTTCAACGTATATAAAACTGGGAACACACTCGATGAAACGCAATGCGACGCTTCCATTGCTACCCGATGCCTTGTCAGTTGTCACGTTTTGGTAGGGTTTGCCCATTGTGCGACGTCAAGCGAACGCCACGTACAGTCACACAGCGTGTATCACAAATCAGTATCACAATCGCTACGCCTCTTTTGTTCTTAATAAATTGTTTGTTAAACTTAAATGTTTTAAATAAAGTTATTCCAGTGTTTTGATAAATTTTCTTCCTACCCATCATAATTAAATAATTTTTTATAAAAACTCATGAATTTCTGATCGTATTTGATTTGGTATACATTAAAATAAGAATGTTGTAATTAATATAACGACAAAATTACATATATATAGTTTGAAATAAACTACAAAAAACATGAGTGTCCTGTACTGACGCTACTCGATGAAAACGGTATACTTTTTATGAGCAAAACCATGAAATAAATTGTTAGTTAAATTTTATGAGCAAAACCGTGTAATAATGTGTTCGTTAAATTTTATGAAGAAGCCCATGTAATAAATTGTTGGTTAAATTTTATGAGCAAACCTTTGAAATAAATTGTTAGTTAAATTTTATGAGCAAAACCGTGTAATAAAGTGTTCATTAAATTTTATGAAGAAGCCCATGTAATAAATTGTTGGTTAAATTTTATGAGCAAATCCAAGAAATAAATTGTTAGTTAAATTTTATGAGCAAAACCGTGTAATAAAGTGTTAGTTAAATTTGATGAACAAGCCCATGTAATAAATTATTGGTTAAATTTTATGAACAAGCCCATGTAATAAATTATTGGTTAAATTTTATGAGCAAATCCATGAAATAAATGGTTAGTTAAATTTTATGAGCAAATCCACGTAATAAATTGTTAGTTAAATTTTATGACCAAATCCACGTAATAAATTGTTAGTTAAATTTTATGAGCAAATCCACGTAATAAATTGTTAGTTAAATTTATTATATCAAAAAATGGTATTCCGGTGTTTTGATCAATTTTTTGGGAAAAACCATTAAAAATTTTTTTTAAAATAAAAACTAACGCATTTTTGATCTCGGTTAATTTGGTTTATATTAAAATAAGTATGTTGTAATTAATATAACGACAATAATACATGTAGTTTGAATAAAAATATGAGTATCCGGTTCTTTTGTCATCGACTGCACTCGATGCGAACCGACGAAAATCTGGACAGTGGGGATCGCAGAGCGTAGAGTAGGGTAGCGTAGCATAATATCGGGCAGTTGTGCACGGGGGTATTTTCCATATACCATCTTATGGAAAATTGGACTTTGCATTTGCGTCGGGTAGCATCGGGTAGCGTCGCATAGCGATGCATGGGGTAAGTGTGTTCCCGCTTAATGCATTTGGTCCTTAGTCCTAAAAATATGGTAGTTAAGAAATTTAGAGAAAGATTCTGGTACTACTGTTGCTGAGGACACCTACTCTTACTGTTTTGTCCTGTGTGACTTGGGAAAAGAGTCAATTTAATGTAGAGTTCAAATTTACTTTAAGGTCTTTACTAGGTGAAAGAAAGAAAAAAGTGTTGGGGTGAAAGAAAGAGAAAAATCACCAAGCTTTGGGTAACATTATGTTGCCATCATCAGGGCCTATTTATTAAGATCAAAAAATATATGTAATTAATAGAAATTCAACAATCAACAATTAAAACAATAATGCATACTTTCCCAAGAGAGAAGAGAAAGAAATTCTCATCGGAAAAAACTATTGTAAAAGTGCTTTGGTTTAGGTTATGAAGCACATGGCCAGCATTCAGTCATACATGGTGAACAAGACATATATGTAAAGTAGTGAGTAATTATTCGCATATAACATTAACAATTGACAAAAATAATAATTTATATATATATATATATATATATATAATAACATTTTTAATGTCAAAAATAACTAGTAAGAACAAAAAACAGTAGGACTTGTAATTATATGAATTTATTAGTGAGGTAATTAAAAAAAAGTTATTAACTGAATGCTGGCCATGTGCTTCATAACCTAAACCAAAGCACTTTTACAATAGTTTTTTCCGATGAGAATTTTTTCTCTTCTCTCTTGGGAAAGTATGCATTATTGTTTAAATTGTTGATTATTGAATTTATATTAATGATGTATATTTTTTGATCTTAATAAATAGGCCCTGATGATGGAAACACAATGTTGCCGAAAGCTTGGTGATCCCAACACTTTTGTCTTTCTTTCACCTAGTAAAGACCTTAAAGAAGATTTGAACTCTACATTGATTACCTGCAGGTCGATCTACATCATTTCTTCACAGTCAATTTATTCTCTCTTCTTCTTCCTAGGTTTTTAAGTAGCAGCTCCTTGCGGTATGTGATCTTGAGGGGAGACCAACGCTTTCTTAACTTTTCCTCAGTTGATACCCTTCTGTCATAGAACTCTGACAAATTTTTATAAACGTAATATAGTAAAAACCCTATATATCGTACTAAAATTTTCACACTACTATTCTTGGTAGTAAATCTTTATGATCATCAATCACCTTACCTTTCTGGCCATTGAAGAGCTAACTGATTTTTTTCTTCTTATTTTGATAAATCATTTTGTTGTCATTTTCATGGACATGTTTAACATAATAAATTACATTGGACGATTTCCTAGTTGTCGACGTTAGTCTGGTTTCTTCTTTAGCCATATGACAAAGCGATACATTATTAATGACGTTTTATGTTGTTGCGACATTTTTTTTGTGTGCTAATCGTTTAATAAATCACCTGTAAATCTTCCTTCTGTGTTATTAATCCGATTACAAGTGTAGCCTTTTGAATATGTGAATTGTTTATCTACGGCCTCTCGTGTGATGAGGTAGCCCGGTGCAAAACATAACTCCAGCATACCCTGCAGGCAGTTTTACCCGGTTATTAGCCCGTATCGATCGGCCAGATATGCCGGCCTTCGTCTTTCCGGTGAATCGTACCATTTTCTCCTCGGCCGCGGCTATACCGGTAATGCAAATTCCGCAGCCGGGACCGTTGTGAAATAAACAAACGCTTGTGTAAAACTATGCATCGCTGTGGGCTTGTCGCACGGAGCATCTACATGGCAATTATACGGTAAGTTAGTCGCGCTAATGAGAAAGGACAGGCGTGTAAGCGCAAAGTTTAACTCGAAATACCAGCAAGACCTGAGAGAACTGGTAAATCTATGAACCTAATTAAACACTAACTGAAAAAAACATTCTTAATTCCGCGAAGATGCACGCTAATTAAACATCTAAAACCTTTTCACTTTTGTGAAATTGGAGGATTTCCTACCTAAATTTCTTTTCTTCCGGACATTATTCCGTCGTCACTGCCCTTTCTCAATCTCTCAGTTCTCCTAAGTCGTATTTTACCCTTCTTTGTTGACGTTACAGATATTTTAACGTATTTTATCTCAATGGCATTTCTTTTTTAATATACAGAGTGTAATAAATGTGTGTAATAATAATTCCATTATATTTAGTGGTCTATAGGCTAAATTACTTCTTTCAATTAATTAATCTTTTTATGTAAAGTTTTGGTTGAAATGAATAAGTTAGTGGCACGAGCGGGACTCGAACCCACGGCCTTAGGCTCAATACGCCGCTGCTCTAACCGGCTTTAGTCAAGATAGCTCAAGTGGTTACAACAGCAGCGTATTGAGCCGAAGGTCGTGGGTTCGAATCCCGCTCGTGACACTAACTTTTCGATTTCAACCAAAACCTTACATAAAAAGATTAATTAATAATAATAATATTAAAAAAAATTATCACATGCTTCTACACCACCAATTCAACAAAAAGTTCGCATGAATTATGGTCCGATTCTCAATCTTGCGCAGACATTCAACAAGTTTTTTTTCTCAAATATCTACGATTTTCGTTAAAAACCTAGTCGTAGGTCTTAAACTATTCATTTTAGGGGAAATCCAAAAAGTCGGTGAAAAGAGCTTTCAATTTTCTTTAAGAAGGCACCCTTTTAAAACTGTCAATTTAATTTTTGGAAAAACAAACACTAAATCGTCCAGGTTCCAAAACTGCTAAAAAAGCACAAAAAGAAAGAAAATGTCAACGTAAAAATGAAACAAAACACACACAAATAGACAATAAACATAGTGAACAACCAGATTATGTGAATTTTTCTTTTTTTGTGTGCTTTTTATTAGATTAAAGTTGAGTTTTACAACTACTGTACTGATGTTATTTTTCTTTTGCCTTTGTTTAGATATTCAGTACAATTTTCTGCTTTCGTTGTTCGCTATGTTTATTGTTTCTTTTTTATTTGTTTTGTTACATTTTTCTTTTTTTTGGTCCTTTTTTATGAAGTTTAACTTGCTAAATCAATTATTCTTTGTATGGAAGGTTTTGGTTGAAATGAAACAGTTAGTATCACGAGCGGGATTCGAACCCACGACCTTCGGTTACTACGCCGCTGCTCAACCACTTGAACTATCGTGACTTCGATCCACTCGGACACTAATATCCCATCTCAATCCACCTTTCGAATTTTGAAAAATAGTAAAAAGGAAGGAAAATTCGAAAGGTGGGTTGAGATGGGGAATTATAGGAGATAGGGAATGATAGCTCAAGTGATTAGAGCAGCGGCGTAGCGAGCCGAAGGTCATGGGTTCGAATCCCGCTCGTGACACTAACTTTCTCATTTCAACCAAGACCTTACATGCAAAGAATAATTAATTGAAAGAAATAATTTGGTCAATCAGATCATTAAAACATAATGGATTGGTAAATAAATTTTGGCCAGGACAAAAAGTTGAATTACGAGTTTAACAACACGTTACCACTTTTTCCCATTTGGCACAAAACTATAGGTTCTTTGTAATTATACTGCTAGAAAGCATATTAAACAAAAAAGTGGTTATGTAATTTTTCAATCTTTACCGTGAATTTTTCCAATGAAGTTGCAAATTTAATTTTTTTACAAATTTTAAATTTAGTGATGTTTGAAATATTTAGTGTTTATTTTTTCCCCAAAAATTAAATTGAAAGTTCAAGGCCTTCTTAAAGGAAAGTTAACCCTGTTTTCAATGCTTTTTTTGATTTCACCAAAAAGGAAAAGCTCAGGAGCTACGAGTAGATTTACATCCCTAAAAGATATTCGATGAAAACCGTAAATAAAATGATTATTCAGAGATCGTGAGATGCGGTCTGGTGTGATGTAGGTTTAGAAAAATCTACATCACCCATACCGCATCTCACGATCTCTAAATAATCATTAATTAACGCTCACTAAAAACTTCACACACACGTAGATAAAAGGTTGAATATCTACGAAAGGGTTGAGAATCAGACCTTCGTTCATCCTGCTTTTTTGTTGCATTTGATGTTTACAAAAACCTGGACTATCGTACTAGTAGCGAAGCACACTTTATCTTTCAGAAATCAGTATCTTTTGACTTTTCTTAGACGCCAATCTTGTTACTTGTTAATCCCGCTTTCACACTATTCAATTCAAGGGATTTCTCGAAGAATCATAGGTATCAGCAGAAAAATAACTATGTTGTCACCAAATGTATATAAATATAGCCTTCGTCTGTAGCAGAACTGGATATGCAAGAGGCAATACGTAATTCTATCGAGGTGCAGTGTGGTGTGGGGTTGCTTGTCGAGCCCGATATTGTTTGCTTTATTCTTCGATGACCTTCCCGTCACTCTTGAGTGTGGCATTCCTCTAGGTTCGACAGTTATAAAAGTCATGTTGTATGCTGATGATATCGTAGTTGTAGCTGAGTCTGCTGCAGGTCTTAAAAGCAACTATAAACTGTTAGAGCCTATTTGACCTGTGGATCCTGTCAGTGAATCTACAGAAATCCTAAGTTGTTGTGTTTATAAAGGGTGGTAGATTAAGTTCTTCGGATCTTTTGTTGTACGAAGGCGAGGCTTACTGTTGGTGAACGGATATAAATACGCAGTAATGTGCGGTGTTTAGTGACCGTTAGTCTATTGTTTGTGTTCACACTCATGCTGCACTTTTCCTTTATCCTGAAGACGCTACGTTCTCCCGACTCGAGACTCAAAAATTACTTCACTTGAAATAGTTCGATCAGAGATTTCTTGGTTCTCTGCATGGAAATCACTATTCACGAAATTTGATATTGGCTTCTCCCTATCATTGGAAAATATCATTAACTATAGCAACCATTTTTTGGCTCTCTTGACTCGGATTAATTCCCTAACTCGCAGTGAATGCGCTGATCGTGCGCCGAGCTCGGCGCACCTTTCATTATAAAAGCGTTATGGGGTCCTCCAGCGTTGTTCGATTTGAAGCCCAATTTTAACGGTTACTCTGTAGTTGAGCTTCGTTGGATTTTTAAAACGCGCTGTGAGATTCTTCAGCTCAACTCGGCCGTGTAGATTAGGGGTGAGCAGGGCTTCTTTGCAATTCGCATACCCTCGAATCTGTTTTTCATTTCTTGACAGAGTATTCAATTCTGGGTGATATCTGCCTGTTTCACCTAGGTTGCTTCACTCTGCAAAGGGGTGAATTTCTGGGTTTTTTGTAGGGTTCAAGATTGAGGCCTTGGTCTGTGAGGCAAGCATGGAGCTGCAGATACGAGCTGAAAGAGTAATTTATTTTTTGATTTTATTACTGAAGTAATATATTTTTTCTCTTTTCTCTTGTTTTAAATGGATATAGAATTTTCATTGTTATTTGTTTTAACCTACGGCAGACGGTTTTGTCGATCCATTGTCAATTTACTGTTATGTTTTTCTGCTCTCTATTGTATTTTAGTTTATATTGTAAATATAACAGTTCTCATTCATTCATATAGCCTTCATCTTCCTTTATTTTCTCATTAACATTCCGATATAAATAGTGATAATGGTCATTCCTATAAATTGCATCTTAAGAAAGTTCAGAAATAGGGCCAATCAGGAAGAAAAATTCCTTTGTAGAGCTTTTGATGAATATATCGCCTTCAGGACTTTTAAACTTTAATTAATAATTTAGAACTCTTTCCGTCTTATGAGCCTTCAAACCTCATAAGTTTGTCGGCGAGGAAGAGAAGGGGCTTCAAGTTTTTTGAACTTTCCCCCAACCGCTGACTGGGTGTCGGTATGGTAGCGGTTTTCGCAAGGACGGAGTGTTGATCGTCTAGCAACCCAGTCATTATCCCCCGGGCCCGTCACGCTTCTTATAAAGACCGACTGTCGGCGGGAGGCCGAGCATCGGACACGGAGCCTCCGGGGCCCGGGCGAGGTCCCACAGAATCCCCGAGAGATGAATTAGCCTAGAGAGTGGCGCCTTTCGGCCTACAATTACTGATAGGGTGAAGTATGACCTCCGGATATTTGATGATTACAGGCCACTATGTAAATATCGCGCTGGATAACGGGCTCGGTAGCTGATTAATTGCCCATTTGATCCCGTGAATTAATGAACCGCGGTGGGCGTACAAAGCCGCCGGCCTAAGTTTACCTCGTTCTCAAAACATGGTTTTATTATTCACATCCGCCCAGGCAGAATAATGACACTTGTTAAATATATTTTTTGTATTTCCTTTCTCAAGTAATGTAAAAATGCGAATTCTATTTAGTGGGTTTTACATTATACTCCAAGGATCACGCGTGCTCAGTCCTTTTTCACTATGTCTCCTACCTTATGCATTCTCTCTTAGCACATTCTTAAATAGCACTTTAAGGAGCACTTTTGTACTCGATGCTATTCATCATCAACTATGTTGGCTTTAGGAAAAATATTATCAGGAATGACAGTAGGAAGCAATGATGATGGGTGCCAAAAAATAAATTTTACTTACATGTTAAATTGGCATTCGTTCAGTTTCATTTTGAAACTAATCTGAACTGTCCATCAAACCAAATTGGATTTTACCACACCAAATTGATCTTTTTTAAAAATCAAATCAAATTCTTTCAAAATTCAAATGAAAATTCAACATTTAGAAAATCAAATTGAACTTTTCCAAACTCACCTGAACTTTTTCTAAACCAAATTGTATTTTGTCCAAGCAAATTGATCTTCCTTAAAGTCAAATTGGTCTTTTATTAAACCGCATTGAATTTTTGAAAAATTAGACTTTTTGCCACAAAATATTTCAACATTTAGAGAAATCAAATTGAACTTTTTATAAACTCAAGTAAAATTTTTCTAAATCAAATTGTACTTTGTGCAAATTGATTTTTTATGAAAATTTTTTAAATAAAATTGATCTTTTTTCAAAGCAAATTAAACGATTTTAAGATCATATTGGACGTTTTCCTAACAAATCAAACTTTTTACACACTCAATTGACTTTTTCACATCAAATTGAAATTTTTCAAATCAAATTGAACTTTTTCAAATCAAATCGAACATTTGACATTTTCTAAATAAAATTAAACTGTTTCTACTACAACACCTTTCAACATTTAGAAAATTCAAATTGAACTTTTACAAACTCACCTGAACTTTTTCTAAATCAAATTGCATTTTTCCAAGCAAATTGATCTTTCTTAAAGTCAAATTGGTCTTTTATTAAACCGCATTGTATTTTTAAACAAAATTAGACTTTTTTACCACAAAATATTTCAACATTTCGAGAAATCAAATTGACCTTTTTATAAACTCAACTGAAATTTTTCTAAATCAAATTGCACTTTTTGCAAATTGATTTTGTTTTCAAATTATTTTTTTTATGATACAAAAATTTAATAAAATTGATCTTTTTTCAAAGCAAATTAAACGTTTTTAAGATCACATTGAACGTTTTCCTAACAAATCGAATTTTTACACACTCAATCGTACTTTTTCGCATCAAATTGAACTTTTTCAAATCAAATCGAACATTTTCCAAATAAAATTAAACTTTTTCTACTACAACACGTTTCAACATTTATAAAATTAAATTGAACTTTTCACATACTCACCTGACCTTTTTCTACAGCAAATTGCACCTTGTTCAACCAACCAATTTTTTTTAAATTCAACATGAACTTTTACTAAATAGCATTGATCTTAAAAAAAAATTAGACTTTTTCTACCACAAAATATTTCGAGAGAAATCAAATTGAACTTTTATAAATTCAATTGAAATTTGTCTCAATCCAATTGTACTTTATGCAATCAAATTGATTTTTTGTCAAATTGGTTTTTCATCAAACAAAATTTTACTTTTTAAAAATGAAATTGTTCTTTTTTCAAAGCAAATTTTGTTAGAACGTTTTTAAGATCACACTGGTCATTTTCCTAACAAATCGAACGTTTTACGTACTCAATTGAACTTTTTCTCATCAAATTGAACTTTTTCAAATCAAATCGATCATTTTCCAAATAAAATTCAACTTTTTCTACTACAACACTTTTCAGCATTTAGAAAAATCAAACTGAGCTTTTGACGAACTCAATTGAATTTTTCCTAAAACGAATTCTACTTCTTAACACCAAATTGGACTTTTAGCAATCGAAATTGAACTATTTTAAATATAAAATTGACCTTTTTTCCAAATCAAATTCTACATAAAACATACCAAACTGCACTTTTTGAAAACCAACATGGAAATTTTTCACCCCAATTGGACTTGTTTCAAACCAAATTGATCTTTTCTATTTCAAAACTAAAGTAAACTCTTTCTATTCTAAAGAGTGGATGAAATCATGTTGAACTGATTTCGACATTCACATTTATTAGCTTGTTTATTGATGCTGGTGTATGTACATCATCACTGAAGAACACGCATGACCACCTTGTTATGTCGATCCGATGGGATATTTCTTAAGGAGATCTGCGCAGTGATGAACCTGCAGCTCGGTTGTTTACGATCATTTTTGTTGTGGTCAGTACATTGTAGCTCTGATAATGACGAAACTTCTCATAAACTACTAAGTTAAGTATTGGAATTGTTTAATAATCTTTTAACCCCCTTCTTTACGATCTGTGGCATCGAATGAAAAATAATTAACACTTTTGTCCCCTAAATCTCGTTACTATGCATGAATAAATCTAAACAAAAGAAAAGGTAAGGAATCAGATTCGTTTTTTAATTCTCCGGAAAGTGCGGTAGCTTTATAATTAAAGGGTGAGATGGTTTGTCAGGTTGACGTGAGATGAAGGAGATCTAATCTAAACCGAGGTGTTTACTGCCGGTTGATGAGTGACCCGAGATAATTAAACCCAGGGAACCGTTTAGTAAATATTAAACATCGTAAGAACTTGTTAGAAATTAAATTAAGACGTTCATTTTTATCGTCGAGGACGAAAGCTGTTGTTTTTAAGCACGTACCCCCTGAAGAACAAGATCAGAAGAACACGGGCAACAAGCGTCAGACAACGCAAAATACAGTAATAAGCGTGTTATTACTAGGGAAAGAAAGTGATTTTTACTGACGGCAACTACTTAAGAAGAAAATCAAAAAAGGAAATCTGACCAACGAAAATCTGATGGGTCCTGATAAAAAGAAACCGGCCATTCAAGATTTATTACAAACAATGGTGACATTTGCATACAGGGTGTTACTGGGCTAAATGTCAATACTGTCATGGTGGAATCACTAAATAAAACGTAGTTCGGTTCCAGCAGAACGAGGTTTCTATCTTGACTCTTTCCTGAGATATTTATTTTTTGTAATTTCAGACAGATTTCGTTTTTTTGTTTTAACATAAAATCGTAATTTCTCAACTTTATTGTCGTTAAAATACAAATCTGACATTTATTTGACAAACTCCGTTAGATTTTCCACAAGATAACTAAATTTCTGTTGAACAATTTGTGCTTACGGATACACAGTAGCCGCTTAAAGAATAACAAAAGGCAAAACCTATGGTTTTTTGGAAATACGCAATTGTGGCTTGTACAATGGCTTTTCCATACAAAATTTCGGGGATTTCACCAAAGTAGCCTTACTTTATAAGTATTCCAAGGAAATATTCACTTTTACATTTTTAGAACTTTTTTAGGGCAATATCCTTTGCAAGGTTGAAAAACGTAATAAAAAAAAACATAATATCGAACCCAAGGAAAGGAGCTACACACGAACATCGTATATGTAATATTTTTAACGAAAACATTTGTTAGTTGTTAGCAAAAATTAGATACATTCTTGGAACTCCCTAAATAGAATTAACCTTTTTTATTTCTTTTCGTTGATTCAGGACGGAAATACAAAAAAAATATTTAACAAGTGTCATTATTCTGCCAACAAAAATGAGATCCGTTCCAAGAATGTATCTAATTTTTATTACCAACTAATAAATGTTTTCATTATAAATATTACATGTACGATGTTGTTGTGTTGCTGCTCTCCTTGGATTCAATATTACGTTTTTCAAACTTTTTGCGATTTTGCACAAAGAAAAGTTCTAAAAAATGAAAAAGTGATTTTGTCTTTTGAATACTTATAAAATAAGGCAACTTTGGTGAAATCCCCGATGATTTGGACGGAAAAGTCATTGCATGAGCGAAAATTTAGTATTTCCAAGGTGCGGTAACGAGTTTTCTGAAATCAGGCCAATACAAGCCGGTGTCCCACAAGGGAGTATCCTTGGTCCTATCCTATATACCATCTATACTGCTGACCTACCTACTCATCCCAATACCATCATTACCACCTACGCGGACGATACGCAATTTTGTCCTCTAATTGCGGTTTTTAGTTGAGATAAAAAAGTCAATGGCACGAGCGGGATTCGAACCCACGATCTTCGGCTAGATACGCCGCTGCTCAACCTCTTGAGCTCGAATCTTTTTTATCTCAACGAAAAACCTTAATTAATTGTAATATATTAATTGGCCAAGCGGACCACGAAATTAGTGAATTTAATGAAATAAAATGAAGTATACTTCACTAAAGCTCTCCGTGGTCATTTCATTTGTATTACACGACATTTGAAAAATGGCAAAAAAGGAGGGAAAATTCAAAAGGTGGGGGTTGAGATGGGAAGTTAGTGTCCGAGTGGATCGAGGTCACGATAGCTCAAGTGGTAGAGCATCGGCGTATCTAGCCGAAGATCGTTGGTTCGAATCCCGCTCGTGCCATTGACTTTTTTATCTCAACTAAAAACCTTAATTAATTATAATATATTAATTCGTCAAGCGGACCACGAAATTAGTGAACTTATCCTCTAACTGGAATCCTACCCAAGGTATCTCTAATATCCAAGAACACCTTGAGCTCATCGAAGGTTGGTGTAAAAAGTGGAGGACAAGATTAAAAGGAGAAAAGTGCATCCAATGTACGTTCACTTTGAAAAAGCAGTCTTGCCCTCCACTATACATCAACAATGAAGAGATACCTTTTTCCACTCAAATCAAATACCTAGGACTATACCTTGACAACAGACTGACGTGGAATCCCCACACAAGACTTAAAAGACAACAACTCAACAGAAGACTTGGACAATTACGCAGACTACTGGGACCAAAATCCGAGTTGACCATCAGCACTAAACTGACCTATACAAGACTTTACTGCGACCACTTTGGACATACGGTCGAAACTGCGGGGTTCCGCCAAACCATCCAATACCCAGCGTATCCAGTCCTTCCAATCAAAATTCCTCAGACAAACCTTCAAAGCTCCTTTTTCCGTCTCTAACCTCACTATCCACAAAGACCTCAACGTTCCTTTTGTCCACGAACTGATCCATTCCCGATTCCAATTTCATACCAGCCTATCGATCCAACCTAACCCTTTCGCTAGAGCCCTCTCCACGTATTCCCATCCCGAGAATCCACCACGTCTTCTAAAACGACGATGGCCCCGAGACCTCCTTGCCTTTACTCCATTAAAATGAGTGCCAGCACTGTCTGCGTGCATGCGTCCTCCGGGTGCAGCGCTGGCATCAGTGTTAGTGCTGTGACCGAGCGGTGAATAATATACATTGTAATCATTTTTGTATTATGTACAGGTATGTATAGGCTACAAATAAATTTAAAAAAAGTATTTCCGAGAAATCATGGGTTTTCCATTTGTTATTTTTTGAGCGGCTACTGTGCATTCGGAAGTGCGAATTTTTCAACGGAAATGTTGTTATCTTGTGCAAAATCTTGTTTAATTTGCGAAATAAAGACAAGTTTTATATTTTAATGACGTGAAAGTTGAGAAATTACGATTTCATGTAAAAAATCTGATTTTCAGACAAAATTCACAAAAAATTTAACATCTCGAGAAAGAATCAAGATAGAAACCTCGTTCTGGTGACACTGAACTACGTTTTATTTAGTGATTCCACCATGGCAATATAACATTTAACCCTGTAACAACATATATATTCTTGTTCCTGGAAAGGACCTAAAAGTCTGTTACATATCAAATCTACTGGATAGGGATTTACAGATTGATGTCACATAAGATTTATTTATTGTTTCAGTCGGATACTTGTCATCGTTGATGTAGTCTAATGGCACAAATGTCAGGTCCTGAAGAATCTCACATCGACATGTAACAAATGACTGCTCCCATTTCTCGTTAAGTATTTACCATCTTGTAATTAGTCAATGAAATATTGTACATATTTCAAACATTTAACGATTTCATTTAATGAATACCCACTTGGAACCGCGGTTTTCTCAAAAATGAACGGAAATAGCGAAAGTACAAAGGTGATATTGAATTCCCTTTTGAGAACTCCCACAAGACGCTGCCGCGGATGTCAGAGTAAAATAATTAATGTTTTACCGTTTGAAATATTTAGAAAATAGTTTTGCTATGACCCTCGGGCCAGGACGATCTTTCTGCTTAAAATTCCATATATCCCCCCGGGTTCATTATAGCACTACTTCCCCAGAACTAGGCGGAACGAGTAATGAACCGTATAAATATAAGATAAACAACAATAAATCTTTTTCCACCGGCGGACTCCTTGATAAACTGCCATGACTCGGATTGCTGCGTACAGTACTCAGTGGGAACGTAATTAAACGGCGTCGAGCCGGGTGAAGCGGAGGAGGTCCAACCGTGTGAAATTATTTATGTAGATATAAACCCGGTGAACCTCTCTTAAAGATATTCCGAAAACCTGGAAGAGCAAACGCTGGAACTGCAAGCGCTTATCGTCCTCCGAAGGTTCTTGACTTTGTCCGTTCCATGAAGACTCGGCCGTCTCAACAGTGCCTGGTGAGAGCTTAGGACAAAGATTTCTCCTTTGAATGTCAGAAACCAAACAAATACATTATTCTTATTATAGTGCAATATTAAAACGTAAAGTAAAGTGATCAGAACCGATTTGTTTTTCTGCTGTCGAGCTTTCGGCTGTATTTGACGCCGTCCTCAGGACTTTGAAACAAAAAAAAAACAATAAAAATATTTAAAATTCAAAAAAATGCCAACAAATTTGACGATTTCATGATCATCTGGATAAAATATCGTTAGTAAAAATATACCTGAAGGTACTAATCTTGTAAACTTTAGTTTCATAGTTTCCGATCATCCCGGTCCGCCTAGTCTCGCCTCATTTAGCCTGTCAGACTCTATTCAGTTTCCGCAATCTTGAGTGACTAGTCAGAGTTTTATTTCGTAAATCTTGTCTTTTTATAATTATAAGTCTGTACAATACGAACATCAGATTATGTACTAAATAAGGACACAAACAATATCAAGAAAGCTGTTTGCTGACTAGTCATTATTGTTATTATACCTTACGGTTATTTGAAAAAACACATACATTCTTAAAAGAAACAAAGCATTACGTGCTAGGGCATACATATTGGCAAATTAGTTCATAACAATAACAAAAAATTGGTTAAAACATAATACCAAGAGAAACGTGTTTGTTTCTTAGTGAGTTGTCGTTTCATAATTGGTTAAGTCGTGAGGAGCGGTCAAGAATGAGGTAGTTTAGAAAAAACCTTTTTCATTTTTTTTGCTGACATTTTGACCTTTATTTGGGTCATCTTCAGGGCATAAAGTATGGAGGAGCTATTGTTGTGGTGTCATATTTGTTTTCTTGCCACTTTAACCCAGAACAAATATGACGACACATGAATAGCACCAAACTTTATGCCCTGAAGATGACCCGAATAAAGGCCGAAACATCGGCAAAAAAACGAAAAAGGTGTTTTTCTAAACTACCTCATTCTTGACCGCGCCTCACGACTTCAACACATTATGAAACAATAGAAATGTTTTCAAAACGAGAAGGCATGCACCTGAATTTTACAGAATATCAAAAATTGAAAATAAACGTTATCTCAAGCAGAAATTAATTACAAACCTCTCTCAAATCGAATTCTCCAAACGTGTCGTGAATAATTAAAAAGTGGCTGAGGGTGAGACTGACCTGTCAGGTACTAAATAAGTTCCAATTTCAAAATAGTTAAACCTGACTTCAGCAAGCAAAGGACATTGATCGTGAAAATGAGTTATATCTTAACATAGTTATAATTACAAAGGCAACTTCTTTCGTAGTACAATCTTCTGAAATCATGATTTATCGTTTAGAAACAAGTGCACCCTCAGTTTAAAAAGCATAAGAAGCTCGAAAAAATTTATATAGTTAATACTATGAATGATTAATTTCTTCATTATTTTTTATGAAAACTTCATACAAAACAGAGCGGTTGGAAATAGAAACTGTTTTTTGGATGCTTCAATTCTTTTCACTGGGTTTTCTTTGTACCCCAGGTTATGTCTCCAATGAGATGTTGTTTCGCATTGAAGATGATATGGGTGGCTGTTTCTTCCTCCTCATTGCACAATGTAAAAATGGGGTCATCATTGAATAAATTCTTATTGTGTAGATGTTTTCACAGACTCCTGTGACCAGTAATTTGTCCTATCGGTCCTCTGAATTTAGCGCTCTAAACGGTTTGACAGTCTTGATAAATCCGGGAATACATTTTCACGATGGAACGCTATGCGACGCTACCCGACGCAAATCCAAAGTCCAATTTTCAAGATTGTATTACCCCGTGCACATCTGCTCGATGCTATGCTACTCTGCCCTATGCGATCCCACTGTCCAGATTTTCGTCGGGTAGCATCCAGTACAGTCGAAGACAAAAAACCAGACACTCGTATTTTCATTCTAACTACATGTATTATTGTCGTTATATTAATTACAACATACTCATTTTAATATAAACCAAATCAACCGAGATCAAAAATTCATTAGTTTTGGTTTAAAAAAAATAATTTTAATGGTTTGGTAGGAAATTGATAAAAACACCGGAATACCATTTTTTGATATAATGAATTTAACTAACAATTTATTACACAGTTTTGCTCATAAAATTTAACTAACAATTTATTACATGTTTTTGCTCAAAGTAACGCATTCAGAACAAAAGAGGCGTTGCGATTTCATGGTTTTGCTCATAAAATTACACCATTTTCGACGAGTAGCTTCAGAACAGGACACTCATATTTTTTGTACTTTATTTCAACCTAAGTATATGTAAGTTTGTCGTTATAGTAATTACAACATTCCTATTTTAAGGTAAACCAAATTAAACGGGATCAAAAATTCATAAGTTTTTATAAAATTTATTTAATTATGATGGTTAGGATGAAAATTTATCAAAACACTCGAATACCTTTATTTAAAACAATTAGGTTTAACTAACAATTTATTACATGGTTGTGTTCATAAAATTTAACTAACAATTTATTATATGGTTTTGGTCAAAACTGAGCATTAAGAAGAAAAGAGGCGTTGCGATTGTGATACTGATTTGTGATACACGCTGTGCGACTGTACGTGGCGTGCGATTGACGTCACATAGATGTGCACACCCTACCAAAACGTAACAAGGCGTCGGGTACCATCGGGTAGCGTCGCATAGCGTTGCTTCAGGTAGGTGTGTTTCCCGGCTTAAGGGTTGTTTTAACAAAACTGCCACGAACACTATATTAAGATATGGTCTTAAAGAAGAAAGCAAAATCAATTGTTGCTACCAAGTTGTCGACCTATTTTATGGTCATCATCAAGGCAAAACATTTTTAACTTTTTATGTATTAACTTTTATTATTTTTATCACGTTAATCTTAATTATACATATTATCAATTAATTATCCCCTTTTTTTCGAAATGAGAAGTTTGTGGCTTGGGCTTTAGTGAAGCTATACTTCGTTTTATTTATTAAATGCATTATATTTCGTGGTCCAATCGACCAAATAACCCCTTTCAATTAATTAATCTTTATGTAACGTTAAGTGGTAGAGCAGCGGCGTATTAAGCCGAAGGTCGTGGGTTCGAATCCCGCTTGTGACGCTAACTTTTTAATTTCAACCAAAACCTTACATAATGAGTGATTAATTGTATTCGTATTTTTCAAAGATTGAAAAGACGTAGCTTAGAATATCAGATTATTTTAAAAAGATAACGTACACAATATCAAAAAGGTTTGCTGGCTAATTTCAATTTTTGGTAGAAGATTTTTGAATGTTTGTACTTCTAAATTAAGTTTATAAATTCGTCTCACGAAATTGCTGCAAATTACTTGCTGGTTTCTTAAGTTTCCCTTGGGGTTCCACTGCACGTTATCTTCAATAAAATACTTTATGGAAGCGAAGCCATTTGATTGTCAATGTAATATCGTTCATAAACTCCAAACATTTTTTGTGTGTGTTAAAAACACGTGCTTACCTATTCCGGTTTCAGATTAAACCGATCAATTTTCTATTTTAATTGTTGATTCTATTATTGAGCTATCTTATAATTTGTTTAAGCCTTTCAATAAGCACTTGCCATTGTGAAGTCCATTGGAATTGGCTAGTTTGTACAAATTTCAACATATCCAGTTATTTATGCCGTTGTTAAAAAGTTGAAAAACGCCAGTCTTGTTGGGTATATTGCCGTTCGACCTATTGCACATCCCCCCTTGTTAGCATACTCTTACATGCAATTATTCTGTAAATTTAGAAAGCGCCGTTCATGTCCTTTGAGGTACTGACCCCCGGTCACATTTTTCCCGAGAGGTCACTCGGTTTACCATAAAAAGCTGATTTGGAAAATATAAACGATTCCTTTTTTGTAAACTTGGATTAGAACGTGGGCCATTAATACGCCTTGAGGGCGGTTTGTGGTAGCTCGTGCCACCGTCGGCTATCCATCAACTCACGACTTCTGAAAGGCCAATATCTCATAGCCATCCATTAATTTGCCATCCTTTTATTAATTAATCTGGAAGTGGAAGTCAATCAGCTCGTACGAAAACCACGGGTTGGGCGGTAATTAATTTTGTGTTTTTCAAATTCAATTTTTCATTTCCTCTGTGCCAAATTACACGTTTGATTGATGTCCCTCGACATAGTTTCGGAGAAATTATTACTACTGCACAATCCTACTTGAATCCGTTGGGTGTAACTGATTCAGTTATTATTTTTCCATTAAGCAAGTGTAGGTCGTACCCAAAATTATTAATAATAAAATTGTTACTTCAGATGTTTTGGAAATATATACATTTTAGATTAACTAAACACGAAAAGCATCCATTCCATTAAATAATCTTTCACGGGCAGAACGGCAAAATATACAAAAGTTACATAACAGCTGGCTTTTATCAAATTGATCCTTATCAGAAGTGTTCATTATACAAGAATATATTCACTTTATTTATAGTTTTACTAAATAAACTATTTTAAAGCACATTCATTGACTTATTTTAAAAGTAGAAGTCAATAAGCAATTCCGGGACAATGAATTGAACGGTATAACTTGGTTTGTTTTAATGTGTGGTGATTAGTGACCGTTAATCGATAATTATTCAGAAATCGTGAGATGCGGTCTGGTTGATGTATATATATATTACACAGGGCGGGCGACCAGGACCCG
This sequence comes from Cimex lectularius, assembly GCF_000648675.2. NCBI lineage: Eukaryota > Metazoa > Arthropoda > Insecta > Hemiptera > Cimicidae > Cimex > Cimex lectularius. The sequence goes on from NW_019392734.1 coordinate 932,300, forward strand.
AGGGGTTAAAAGCCTGAGTAGGCCCGTACCCCATCCCTAGAAGGTCCGGGACCTGGTCGGCTCACGAGTCCTGTATAAACCTATTGGACCTATTCACAAACCCCAGGATTGTGGACCATTTTATCCTGGGGAGTGTTTTGGTTATGTCCTCTCCTTCGAAAGTATTAANGGGCCCACTCCTACGAGGGTTGAGGCGACCCCTGCTGTGTGTATTTCTGGATCTCACGCCTCTCTTCCCTCTTTTTACCAGGGTGAATCCTTCATCCGGATCACCCTGTACCTTACAGAGAGCATCCTTATCTCCTTCACAGCGCTCCAAAGCGGTGCAGCCGGTGGATAAAGGAGTACTCTCCACTATTTCAGCAGTCTTCTTCTTCTTCGTCGTTGTCTGCTCCATCTCTTCCTTATTCCGCCTCCTCTCCTTCTCTAACTCCTTCACAGGGTTAGACTCTTGTTTTCCACTCATCAGAGTGGAAAACTTCGGTTGAATCGAGTAAAAGACGTGATTATTAAAACGCCGGTTAGCACGTGGCTATATTGAACGTGTTACCTTCCCGCGGTTCACCGCCCAAGTCCCTGGTTGATGTAGGTTTCAGAAAAACATTTTCTTTATCGTGCCAACGTTTTGTATAAATCAACTTTTCCACATCCTACATGTATTTGTTAAATGTAAACAATGTCTGTAATTCCGAGGCCCTGAAGATGATTTCAATAAAGATCGAAACGTTGGCACGATAAAGAAAATGTTTTTCTGAAACCTACATCAACCAGACCGCATCTCACGATTTCTGAATAATTATTTGTTTGTTTGGCTTGCTGCGTGCTGCCTTTTTGTTTCTGACATTATTTTAGAAAAGCTTTTTGTTTGCCTTGCCTTGGTTGTAGCTCCTTAGTTAAATTTCACAAACTTTTATTTTCCCTGAGTAGAAATATTTTTTTTTGGTACGCATTCACAGTGGCATATAATATTTACTAAGGTTCTATTTTTATTGAAAAATCCTGCACAGGTTTTTTTCTGCTTTTGAGTCGACATTGGTGCAGAGGTCTATAGGTCTAGGCGAAACTCTGTCTATGACCTGAGATGCGTTTTTACGTTGACTTTTCAGCTATTCGTTATATTTATTACTTTTTCGGAATTTGACAGCTTGGTTCTGGTTATAACAGTATTGCTGAGGACACCTCCCTGAATAGTCTTTCAGCTCTGTGTTTCCCTTCTGTCCTGGTACCCAGACAGACTTTTGCAAAATCATTATTCTACCATTCTATCTTCTATCATTCTATGCAGTGTACTATACTTTACAGGTCTTCTTGGCTGTCGGATAGCAATACTTTCCCCACTAATCTCTTCGTTACTCTTATTCTGGCATGAAACTTAGGCCAGTTTGTATGATGCGACTTTGGACTGAAATGTTTAGGTTCTGTTTGTTTAGATCTCTTGGCACTACCTCAGAGTCTGGTCCGACTAGTGCTGTTTAGGACCTTTTCCTCGTTTGAATGACAGCTTCTTGTTACCCTTCTGCCGTATGTACTTAGTTTGTGTTGGCTCGCCGAGTGCATTAGATTTCGTTAAACTCCTCGCAAGCATATCGCGGATCAGACAAAGGCAGGAAGTATATAGCAAGTGCGAATGTGCAAATTATGCTGCCGTTATAAATTGATAAAATTAAATGCCGTTGAGTGAGGAACGGTGAAGTGATGTGAACACGCACCATTTACGTAACCTCTCCCGTTCCTGTGCGACCTCTTTCCTTCACGTGGCAGCTACTGTTCAGGTTCTCTTCAGGGGACGGACCTAAACGAAGAAGCACCTCTTCATCCTATCATCCTAGAGTAGGAAATACAGCCGGGGGACGAAGCATAGCCGGCTGAACTACGGACGCAATCAATACCCAAGCATAGTTTGCTATTGGGTGTCTATTCGTAGTGGTTCGTCGCTGAGACTACTGGATGGTAACTAGGGTTTAGTGCAGTGTGGTTCTGTTTATCAGAGACCTTTATCGAATAACTGCGCTCCCCTATTTTCCTGGCCATAGTACACCCTGTGACCAGGGACTTTATTCTACCTGCTCCCATAGTGATTACAGGTATTTAACAATCACTATATTACATTATATAGATTTTTGATAATTAACAGTCTTAATATCTTTAAATTTATTACACTTCGCGATGACTGCTGTAACCCCCGGTCGGTTTGTCCAGACCAAAAGAAAATTTTGTACGGGCGCCAGATAGTCTTTTAACTATCAAGGGGGGGGGGGAAACAAATGCTGGCGGCCAGGAGATAGCTCCGCGTGAGACGGGAGGGTTCGCAATGGAACTGACTATTTGTTAAGTAAAGAAATTAAAGAAAACACAAAGAAATAAAAGTGTGATGGTTAGCTAAATATATTTACACATAACGAAATGAAATTAAGGTACTTATCCTGACTAAACTAAACTATATACATAACATTTAGGCCTGTAACGTACAATAAAATGTCTGAAGTGAGCACTCACTCGTTATCTTCTCCGAGACAGACACGAGACGGTATCCGATGACGAGAAAGGAAACGATAGTCCGGGAGATGAAAAATCTTCGAACACGCTCGTAGGACGACTCGTGGAATCCTGACCGTGCTGATGTGGCTTCCTCTCCGCCCGGTCCAGTTCCGGCCAAAGTTCAAAGTGTGCGAGCCAACAACATCCACACCAACTCCGGGCCACGACTTAATTACCCGGTTACACTGCATAGTTTGTTAATGTCAATTGAGTTTATAAATTTGAAAAATTCCAGGCTACAGTTTTGCAGTAAGCCAAAGCTATGTTTTCATGTTGTGGCCATCTATCCCCTATCAACTCTACAGCTTTAATAAGGCATGTCCTTTCTCGGTCGAATAACCAGCAATGAATAGAATGTGTTCCCATTACATGGGCATGTCGCATCATCAATTATGCCAAATCGGTTCAGATATGACCGGTGCTTTCCATGACCAAACACGACGACAATGCCATGGTGGTTTTGTGAGTATGGCAGTTGCTCATTTTCAGACGAGATTCTATGGTCGGGAAGTATTTCCATCTTTCACATCCATCAGTGGTTTGTCTCCATTCTTGCTCCCATATTTGTAGTAATTCCTTTTCCATGTTCTTCTTAATATAAGAAAGGGGAATCACGCAGAAGACTGTGTTCTCCTAAGCGTGGTTAGCATTCCACATAAATCGAAAACCGGCCGGTGCCGGTTGTTCGGAAGTGGTGATGGGACGGCCAATTTTATTATCGGGAGTACGCCGAGAGGTTCGGAATAACTTGTGTCCATGCTTTGAGCTTCTCGCCAGTCGGGCGAGTCGATGCTGATGCTCCATTGGAAGGGGCAAGTTGGAAGAAAATCGTCCCGACCCACTTATGAACTTACGAGAAGAGCACCATTTTTTGTAAGCAGAAATGCATCGCATCCCACCTTATTATAACCAATGGAATGATAAGGCCATGTGGAAGCTACGGTCGAAAAAGATCCTCATTGCCTTTCCAGCGAATCGATCTCTAATGGGAATTTATGTACTTAGTTTCTTACACAGTTTCTAGAGCCCGATAGCCTATAACGCTCGGATATGGGTCCAATATTTTTCGACCTAGTATCGCTGGTGATAGGTGATCCCACGTCTGTTTGTTCTTGCGGGTAAAACATAGGACAATGATCAAATAAAATAAACATTTTTCTTTCGTTTAACTTTTCAGAATGTAGAAATACATATATGTAAAATTTTGTTAATTGTCTTTAATCCTCGGGAAACTTTGCTCGGATTTATAAATAAATAGACAATTCTATTTTACCGTCTTATAAAAACAGTAATATTTCACAAGCAGATGGCTAGAAATAAAAAAGCTTTTCTTTCAAAGTAAAAGAGAAGCAGTGAGTTGTAGCCATGTTGATTGTCATAACTACTGCTAGGCAAGTAGGTCGTAGGTTGGCCCTTTATGGAAATCTAACCCGTTCAATAAGTTGTGAAAACAATTTATCGATATCTGTTGTGCCTGGTAGTGAATGTCGTTATTATTTATACTTTGTTTCGGTTTAGAAAAACTTTCTTGTCTATTAGCACTATTGTCTGACGATTTAATACTTGAACCTCCACATTAACCTTTCTTCTGCCGTTTTCAATTTTTGAAGTAGTTTCGTGCGATAAGTTGGCTTGAAGGTCTTCAAAACTTAAAAATGATAAAAACAACTTGATCATTTATTATTTTTAAAAAATGTGTTTTTTTTTTCGGCGATAAAGAAGGTGGGAAAGTCGTGAAGGAAATTGGCCCATTAGAGCCCGATCGGGAATGTTTATTGTTACAATTAATTCCAGGTGTGACTTATTATGTCAAAGGTGGGTTCAATCGATAAGTCGGCCGATAGTGATTTATAATAGGTCGTGTGGGTGTGACCAATGAGAAGAGCTGAACAGTAGCATTAACATAAGTAGTGGACTTAGATCTAGAGATATGGCCACTACATTCATCTGGGCTTGTAACACTCACATCCGACCGGCGGTGTCTCCTCATTAGGGTCCGATTGGCTATTAACGCACTCGAAGTTTTTGGAAAGGCGAGAAGAGTATTAACTCCTCGTTAATCAGTTGTCTATCGAGATGGATATAAATTGGCGAAAGGGGGCTTGCCTTTTTAAGTTCAACCTTTTGGAAAAATGTGATACTTGTTAAAATGTATTTAAACAAAAAGAGAAACATTCCATAAAAATGGAAGTGTAATTTGAGTACAATTTTAGAATCTGGATTAAACAATCATTTTAAATTAATTAATCTTTTTATGTAAGGTTTTAGTTGAAATGAAAAAAAATAGTGTCACGAGCGGGATTCGAACCCACAATCTTCGGCTCAGCTCTAACCACTTGAGCTATCATGACTTCGATCCACTGGACACCAACTCCCCATCTCAACCTACAACCTTTTCGAATTTTCCCTCCTTTTTGCCATTTTTCAAATGTCGTGTAATCAGGATTCGATTTTCAGCGACAAATCAAATGGCTACGGAAAGCTATTTAGTGAAGATATACTTCGTTTTACTTATTAAATCCCATATATTTCGTGGTCCGATTGACCAAATAACTCCCCCCCCCCTGGTAGTCGTAGCCCACTATGTGTGGACCTGCGCCAACGACTGGTGGTATAGTGTGGTTTGAGGCTCGAGACCCCGAAACGGCTCACCTCGTGTTCTCATCCACGGCCCTTTTCTCAATCCGAGTTCTTACATTCTATCCTGTGACCCTCCCAACCCTTGGTTGCAAGGGGGTATCCGGGCACAAAATAAAGGTGTAGCCCAGAGGGCGTGGCAACCTCTCTAAAGCAAAAGATGTACTCGTGTCGGCCTAGGGTCGGCATGGGCGGCGGGTGCCTTAAGAGAGTCACACGAGGGCCAGTGCACCAGATCCTGTCTGCATAGACGAGGGAGGGTGTATGGCCATCTGTACCACGGGGTAACTGAAAAGTTCCAAAATCAGCCCTAGTTACACTGGTAATGGTTTCGGGGTGGCACGTAGTGACGCCCCTGGCGGGAACTTAGAGGCTGTCTTCTATTTGTGACCTTCATGAAGCTTGCGTATGGCCAGCGTTATTACCCCCGATCTCACGGGAGGCGGTGGACCGGACGACAGCGGGTAAGCGTTGAGGACGCAATGATCATGCTGAATAGTCCCTCGAATGCGTGAATATGCGAACGGAAACAGGTAGTGAATCGGTGTCTCTGACTCGAGTTTGCTTTGCAATGTTGTGCGTATGACCGGCGTGGTCCCCTTGTGGAAGCGAAGGATCGGACCACCTAGGCTGAACCTATGGCGTCCCTCGAATTCGCATGGCAGGTGTAGGCTGAGCTCGATAAGAGACTTTACCGTAGGCGGTGCTCATCTAGGGTGTGGTTAGTAATTCCAGTTTAAACTAAACCGCTGCCGGGGCGTTCCCGGAAGTTTCTACGCTAGAGGAGCCCCTATACTCAGTGAGATAGAGTGGCCTTCTCTATCTAGGGAGTACGCGGGAGAACAGGCTGATGTATTTCGTCTTGTTAGCCCTTTTGCGTGCGGTACACGACCCGATGCACCCGCATTGTGCCCGACCATTCGGAGTAGATAAGCGGAGAGCGAGGTTGTCTTGGCCCCTAGGGGCTGGGGCGCCTCTACACCAATGCTGCAGCGGTAACGCTATTCCTTCTTATGCGGAGGTGCGTCAGCTCTCATCTTGAGAATCAAAACGTCCGATAAAGCCGAACAGGCCAGGTGCGGACGTTAAAGTGGATCGAACTCACAATTGCTCAAGTGGTTAGAGCAGCGACGTATCAAGCCGAATGTCGTGGGTTCGAATCCCGCTCGTGACACTGGCTTTTTTATCGCAACCAATACCCTACATAAAGTTTAATTACGATAAATTATATTCTGTTCGTAAGTTTTTCCTAGTGAATATAAATTCTTTTTCCTCTTACTGAAAATCTGGAGTGGTCATTATTAATTAATTGAAAGAAGTTATTTGGTCAATCAGACCACGAAATCTAATGGCTCTCATTTTATATTTCCCTTTCCTTCGTTATCGTCCTTGATAATTAACTTGAAACTTCCTTCCCAATATTGAATAGCGAATCACATACGGTGGCCGCAACGGTTTAGGCGTTGACACGGCGCTCATCACTTTAAGGTAAAGGCACTCCGAGGGTTGATATAACCTCATAAAAATCATGTTTCACACACAAACCAGTATGACACCACAAGTATAACACCACAGTTTATGTGAGTGTTAAATACTTGGTTCAAAATTTATATTTACATCTAAATTTGTATTTTTTCCTATCAACGTATGCTTTGTAATTTACCCAGGCCCTGAGATGTCCCGAATAAAAGGCGAAACTTCGAAAAAAAATGAAAAACGGTTTTTCTAATCTACCTCATTCTTCACCGCTCACTTCTTCAACAAATTATGAAACAGCTCACTTAGAAACACACAAATCAAAGTAAACTATTTTTTTGTTTGCGAGAATTACACGTAGGTCTCCTATGGGCAAAAATGAAACATAAACGTCCGTGATTAGGATAGAAACGATTATAAAATATTTGCAAAAATAGTTTGATTTTTTGTTATATTACTCGTAAACTCTTTGTTTTCAGCTTTCCGTTATCGTTGAATAACCAACAAAAAGCTTGACAACAAAGAACACGTAAAAATTGCGACTCTCATTGGTGATAAACGAACAGGTTGTGCAATACTTTATGTAACCTGGTCTCCTCGAGCCTGGCAAAAAAAGAAGAAATGGAAACACCTAGGGTGCTAAATTGTTAATGGCTTAATATTATTCGAGTCACGTTTGTGGTTAAACAAGGAAATCAGCTACTTGAAATGAGCATAATTATGCAAAGTGGTTGTCTCAACTTTTAAATTCGTTTGTAATAAAGTTCAGGAAATGTTGTACTGACGTTTTACATCCAGTTTTTCATATCTTGATAAGACGAATCCGTGTGGTGCGCAAATCCAGGTCGGAACGAATTTTCGCAACCGGCAACGATATTTTTGTAGTAAATGGTTATGGCAAGAATATAGGGTTCATTATGATCCGAAAAGGGAAGGCAGTAATGACAGCCGGAGATTTCAACTACCTCGGAGAGTAGTCGTACGCGCGCCCACTGTCCGGATGGAGAGACACTCATAACAATAGCCGGCTGATAAACTTTATTGTATCCCAGATCCGCCGTGATATGGGATGTACTTGTTTTATGAGCGGGTTCTTCGTTTAAACTTTTTTTATGGCATGCTTTTACATATTGAGATGTTTCGAAAAAATATCTACAAACAATGCATGATTTTGAAACTAGAATTAATGGGATGTCGGGATCATTATTAAAGTAGCTGTCTTTCTATATGGATCTATGGATTGTGTAGTGTATTGCTAGGAATGTTATGAAACCTCGCCTGCTTCGTTCTGGATACGTTATATTCTTGCCGATGCCGATAAACTTTGGCGGTTCGGATGGAAGGACAAGAAGGAATAATTAATTATGCTGACGTCCCCGGCTGCCTAGAAGGCGACACGCGAACAAGGCGGGACGTTAATATCAAAACATTCTTTTAAATGCCCTCGTTAAATAACACGGCAAATGTTCATAAACATTGTAGCGATATTTACTAACGAGATCCGATTCTCTGGGCCGAGACAATCGATAAATTATCAGAGCCGGTTTATATTCCATTGAGGAGGCCCATTTTGCGGAATTTCCCTTTTTTATATTTTAATGTACAAGCCAGGTGCCAACTTTTCGACGAGGGGGATTAATTGGACGCCCCCCGGTCTGGAAGAGAGGAAGGAAAAGGTATTTGAAATTTAAATTTTCCCGCCCAATTAATTTCGTATGAATATGTAAAGTTATCGGCCGGGCTCAAAGCGTTCTGGGCTGCTTTTCGTGTTGAGCATCTACTTGACAAAATCCCAGTTTGAAACCATTTGTAAATTTATAAATCATGCCTTGCCCAAGCAGAGCAATTAATTACTCCATGATTAGCAGAAATCAGGAAATCACGGTTTTATATCATACATTTATTTATCTTATCCATAAAAGTCTAGCCCCTTCATAATTTATAAAAAATAAAAATCCTTAATATCTTACTTTAATTATAAAAAAATTCTTTATGACAAATGTTAGTAATTATACTATATATCTGAATGATTATACATTCAGACAGAAATTAAAAATTGTGGGAAAAGTGGCACGGCACTGTACATCTTAATAACCAACCAAATTATCAGGTTACAATTAAATTGTGTCTTATCCTCACAGATTTGGTGGTAAAAATTGTAGTAGAAGTACGTATTATTTAAAAACTATCTACCCAACCATTAACCCGGGAACCCACTTAAACGATAAAACGCTATGCGAAGCTACTCGATGGTACCCGACGCCTTGTCCAGTTTTGGTAGGGTGTGCACATCTATGCGACATCAAGCGCATGCCACGTACAATCACACAGCGTGTATCACAATAATCACTATCACATTCGCAACGTCTCTTTTGTTCTTAATGCATTATTTTGAGCATAACTATGTAATAAATTGTTAGTTAAAGACAATTGTTTTAGCCAAAGTTATTCCGGTCTTTTGATAAATTTTCTGCCTAATCATCATAATTAAATAATTTGTATAAAAACTCATGAATTTTTGATCTCGTTTAATTTGGTTTATGTTAAAATAAGAAGGTTGTAATTAGTTTGAAATAAACTACAAAAAATAGGAGTGTCCTGTTCTATCGCTACTCGATGAAATTGGTGAAATTTTATGAGCAAAACCATGGAATAATTGTTAGTTAAATTTTAAAATCAATATAGCGACAATAATTAATACATGTAGTTTGAATAAAAATATGAGTGTCCCGTTCTTTTGTCTTCGACTGTACTCGATTCTACCCGACGAAAATCTGAACAGTGGGGATCGCAGAGCGTAGAGTAGGGTAGCGTTGGGTGGTATCGGCCAGATGTACACGGGGGTATTACAACTTTATGGAAAATTGGAGTTTGCATTTGTGTCGGGTAGCGTTGCTTCGGGTAGCTTCGCATAGCGTTGCATCGGGTAAGTGAGTTCCTGGCTTTAGCATAAAAACGTATGCTGGAAAACCTATGTTTCATGGGCAATGTAAACAACCCCTTAATTGCACAAGAGTCTGTTAAACCTACCTCCCTTGAAAATATTACAAAAATAGAAGCAAGGACGGGTACTAAACACTTCGTGCACATAATAATCAATAAAAATCAGACATCCAATCACAGAAATGGGAACTGACTACATGATCCCGGAAAACTCTTTAGAACTCCCTATAAAGACTCAGCAGTCTACAGAGACATAAGAATTCAGGAGAACATCAGATACAACGATATGGTATACAGATGGCTCCAAAATACATTAAGGAACCGGATTGGGCGTTTTTTGTACAAGCCAAAAACATGAGCTATCAGACACATCAGGAAGAAGTACATCTCGATTACATACTGTGGAAAATTTAGGAATCTGTAGGAAATAGGTTGCAGCAAAATTGTAAATAATATAGGAGAAAAAAAAAGATAAATCAAAATATCAAACAAATTTCATATTTTTAAAGCTTTTTTTAGGCTAATTGTCGAACAGAACGATAATCAGCGATTATTTCAGATAAAAGTGCCAGATTGTCTACCTACGACTAATGCCAAGTGAACGTTTGTGCCGAATGGAAAAATAAATATGTGTTATTTAGTAACCGGTGGTTCAATAATTTGTTGAAGTAGTGAGGAGCCGCCAGGAATGAAGTATTTTAGATAAAGAACTTTTTTATATTTTGCCGACGTTCCGACGGCCCAAAACAATTTTTCATGAAACAACTTGACACTACAGGAATAGCAACACACTTTACGACAGAAGATGACCCGAATAAAGTTCGAAACGTCAGTAAAAAAATGAAATCCTGTTATCCAAAATTCTTCATCTTTGACCATTCTCACTACTTCAACAATTAAGGAAATATAAATTCTTAAAAGAGTGAATCATTTTACCTCTGCCCAAATCTTTTAGATTTTCTGGACTAAACATTCTGTTTTTTTTGTTTTTTTTGTTATTGTTTTATGATTTTTTTATGACGTGTAGGTAAACATAAGAATACAACTCAATTATACTGTCACTTTCTTCACAAAAAATTTGTTTCTAAAAAACTATATGATAAATCAGTTGAATGTTTCCTGACTAACCTATACAAAAGTAAAACTAGATAAATTTGTCAGATTAGAGATGTAGAGTGAAAGTGTGCACCAAATGAAAAAAATAAGTGTTTAAAAGAGTAAATCATTTTAATTTGGCCGAAACCTGAGATGCGCTTATCTTTAGATTTTTCTGGACTAATCATTCTGTTATTTTTGTTGTTGTTTTATGAATTTTTATGATATGTAGGTAAACTTAAGAATACAACACAATTACAGTGTCACTTTCTTGACATAAAAGATTTGTTCCTAACAAAATATGTGATAAATCAGTTGAATGGGCTTCCTGAATAACCTATTCAAAAGTAAAACTAGATAAATTTGCCAGATTAGAGAAGGTGTAGAGTGAAGGTTTGTACCAAATGGAAAGGTAAATGTTGAAAAGGCTCAATCATTTTAATTTGGGTGGTGATTAGTGACCGTTAATCGGTAATTATTCAGAAATCGTGAGATGCGGTCTGGTGTGATGTAGGTTTCAGAAAAAACATTTTCTTTATCGTGCCACGTTTCGATCTTTATTGAGATCATCTTCAGGGCTCAAAGTGTTTGTCTTCTGTGTAATTGTGCCATTCTTGCGTGTCGTGTTGAGAGTGCCGAGCAACACGACACGCAAGAATGGCACAATTACACAGAAGACAAACACTTCGAGCCCTGAAGATGATCTCAATAAAGATCGAAACGTTGGCACGATAAAGAAAATGTTTTTCTGAAACCTACATCACACCAGACCGCATCTCACGATTTCTGAATAATTTTAATTTGGGTCGAACATGCCAGGAGCTTGTCTTTCGATTTTTCTGGCGTAATCATTCTGTTGTTTTGGTTCTTGGTTTTGGAATTTTAAAGATTTGTAGGTAAATTTAAGAATTTAACAGAACCACAGGGGCGTCGGTGGCCGCAACGATTTAGGCGTTGACACGGCGCTCATCACTGTAAAGTAAAGGCCCCGGGTTTAGACGAACACCGACACCCTGGGGGTTTATACGACCTCTGCTGTGGCGAACCCTCGAGAAATAAAAATCGTTTCTGAAAAAATGCAAAAATAACTTATTTGAATGGAATTCATGAAGTTACATAAATAGAAGTTAAACTATTCGTTCGGTTTTTATTAACGTTAGTATTTATGAGGGATGAACTGGAATTTCTGTTTTTAGTCTTTTCTCGAATACCGTTCCTCCAAAAAGGCATACATTTTTGATCGATATAACTAAGATCTTTATATAAGTTATATAAATATAACCCAGTGGATCGATCGTCCGCTATAGAACGAAAGTTACAAATGTATAAAAAAATCATATTTTCATCTTGACAAGCAGCAGGTGGTTCGTGTTAGGATCGTCCACTAACCAGGATGATAGATAACTTCCCCGGAAAGACAAAAAGGGCAGAGCGGGCCCGCCACGGGACTCGAAGTATGTATTAGAAAGCCCCGGCCGATCCACCGCGATGGATATTGGTTATTTCAGAAGATTTAATGTACCCGAAACTTTATTAACAAACGCAATTAGCGGCTTTCAAGTAAAGGGCCACCGATGTCATTCCGAAGCCGAATACGTTTTACATAAATTAAAAATATTTATTGCTTACGATACCGCTCCCCATATCATGCTAATAGAAATTTTTATTTACAGTGTGTTAAAAACGAAGTCGTTTCTTTTTCACAAATATTTTTATTTCGCAATTAAAATCATTGAGATAAATTTGTATAATTATAGGGGCTTCATTTCTACCATAACCAAATTTAAGAGGTTAACGTTCTTTACACAGTTTTAAGTTCTCTTTTATGCTTTATATGTAAAACTAAAAATCCTACATTTTCAAAATACTAAACTGCTCAAATATGAATAGGAATATTTCCACTTTGCTTTCACTAGCATTTATATTTTATTTTTAATAAATTAATTGCATTAAAATAAATAAATTTCATTAAAATTTAGTACAAATTATTATGGTTTTCCTAAAGAAAATTTTAAAAGAATTTTGAAAACTAATAAAATAAAAGGTTTTATTCCATAATTTTGTTTATTAGAAACAACAATTTTTGTAAACAATTAATACAGTGTATAATGTCCTCTGTTAGCTAAAACCTCTGTGCACCTGTTAGGTATACTGTTAATAAATTTCTCACTAATATCATAATGAATTTTACTCCATTTATGCCTCAACGCTGCACCCAGTTGTTGCAGGTCAACTGGCTGCGGATGGTGATCGAAAAGCCTTCTCTGCAACGCATCAACATGTGCTCAATGGCATTGAGGTCTGGTGACAATGGGGGAAGGGGCAGAAGGGGAATTCCCAGATTTTATAAACAATGATAAACAACACTCTCTCTATAAGGCTGCCATTGTCATCCAGAAATCCAGATTTCCCTGCCAATGAGACTCTGGTTTGAGGAATGCATTCGTCGATAATGTCTTGGACATGACGGACTGCGGTGAAGTTGCCTTCAACAATATGGAGTCCTGGTCGTTCTCCAGTGTAAATCCCAACGCATACCGTTACACCGTCTCCTCCAAACTGCACTGAAAGGAGCACGAACTGGGGCATTCTACGCATCCCTTGTTCTCGGTAGACCCTTCGGCGCCTGCTATCAGAGACACGAGTCATCAGTAAACAAAATAGCATTCCAAGTGGTATTCTCTTCCACCATATTTTCCTGAATTGCTGGTGGCGAGCTGTTGCTGCAGATCTTCTCAAAGTGGCATACGATGTGAGGACAACTGATCGAAGCGGGTAACACACTTACCCGAAGTAATACTATGCGACGCTACTCCATCGGGTAGCTATACAGACTATACTATACAGACAGAAACGCGACTCATCAGTAAACATAACAGGCAAGTTGCTGGTAATGGCCGTTGCTGCAGGTCGTTTCAAAGGGGGCATTACCATTACGAATAGTTTGTGTTGATAAAGGCTTTGCCAAAACATCTTGTACTTCATTTAGGATCTGGTGGGCACTATGGAAAGGGTTCCGTCTTGCAGCAATGATAATATTTCTGTCCTCTCTTAGCGTCATAATGCTCTGAGATCCACTACAGGCCTCCTGTTGGCACTTCCAAGCTCTCGAAAAGCCTCGGAGACCGCGCGCTGAGAAATCCCAACCCAGCCTCTGCGATATCCACTTGGCAGTGACTTCGATTCTCACAATAATATAGCGAGCTTCTGGTTCAATATGATATCTTTCCATGGTTACAGAGGATACACCTGGATTAAAATGGAGAAAAGACGAGGAAAAATGTTTGTTTACAAAATAAGTAATCTTCATGTTTACTATTTTTAAGTAAATCCGTTCTTAAAAATGAGGATTAACGTTTGTTTTTGGTTTGTATTTTCTATTTTGTTTTATCCAACTAACAAGAATATGTCGGTTAATTTAATTAAAATCAATAGAAAAAGAATAGATTATAAATATCCTTATCCATTTTTAAGCAGTTTTGTTCCCATAATCAAGCCCATTTTTATATTTGTTGGCATTCCTACTCTCTCTCAATGTGGAGCCAAGGAATCACATCGTTCTATTAACTGGGACATGTTGACCAACTTCTCTACGCTTGCCGGACCCAATGGCTTTTTATCCAAAAATAATGTGTGAAAACCGCGTTTGGCCAATTGTGAGTCGGGTGAGGATAATCCTTCTTCTGTGGTTGAGACCTTATTGGGTCAAGGTTCAACCACTCTTCACGTGCAAGGGCTTCTCGGTTGACCCAGTCAACTAATTTACCACATTTTCTTTGCCATTTTCTATATTGCCAGATTACCGTATGGGTCGCTATAGTGTGATCAGGAGGATGGGCCGTCCGCACCGCACATCGGTTCCCTATCCAAACCCGTCCGGGTAGTCAATCATTATCGATTTTCCGAGACTCAGCGACTGTTTCGAACAAAAACACCGGAACCAATCTATGAAACTCTCAGTGCCTACTTATTAGTCCAAAAGGTCAAAAAAATTCTCGATATAACTCCGAAGATGGTGTTTAAAAAAAGGCTATTTGGTTATTTGACGCGACCCTTACAATGTGCTACTAGTGTCGAGTGCGTTGTTAGTCCCGAAATATCTGAGGTAAGTCCCAAAATTTCTCGACTTTGACACAATATACATAATTAGCATAATTTGTGTGAATACCACCTTTTCAATTATGTTATAGATCAAATTGGATTTTATCTGCTTTGACTGTTATTTTGATACGTCCTGACTAATCTAACTTGTTTCTTTCTTTCTGTTTCTCTGAATTTATAATTCAGTTAGCAGCAACTACCGCCGTGGTATGTCAACCTAAGTCTAACCTTAAAAGAATTTACCAGTTTGGTTAGCTTTTGTAGAAGTGAATTTTAAAAATGTTGATCTTATTGCACAATTAATACGTGGTAAGCAAGCCAAATCATAACTTTAAAACATTTGGACCTTTCTGTTATTGTGCCTCCGCCCTACTCGACCGCTAAGATCTCTCTCCGGTCACTTAAGGAAATGCTCCTTTAAAGGAAATCATAAATACTGAAACATTTTATTTTAGGTAATTCGTGTAATTATAATTAAGCATATAAATTGGTATTAAAGGAAATCACATTTGAGTCCCTGGAGGCCAAAATTCAACTATTTCACAAAGGATAGGAGTCCAATAAATTTGCCGGGTATCTTATTGCCATTTGTTCCTCGCCTTTGATTTTCCCCGCACACTTTCAATGGACTGCGTGCGCAGAGAAAATTGAGAAACTGTCATATGACGGCAACTAAGATCTTGTGATAACGTTTCATATGCCTTCCACTGATCGGAGATGACGACCTGCCCAGCAGCGATCCCATTGCGAATTATGGGATGAGAGTGGCGGCTGATGTGTCCGTAAGGCCGAGTAGAAAACTTTCTCTCGTTTCGCGGCAAATACCACCAAAGACCCACTGCTGTGGTAAGATTCCCCCGGTGTTGTTTTTCCGGCGGGAAAACAGTGAGTGATTCATAAATTTCCACAGTGCAATTGGGGCCACCAATGCGCGCGCCAAAACAGAGTTCGCACAGACTTCGTGCATATAGTTGCACCAATCAACGAACGTGTTATGAATTATACTTAACTCTCTTTCACAAAAATTGGCTTACCATTTCGTATGGCCCGAGCGTATATGACCAGCAAGATGGTCGAATATGGCAGTCTTGAGCCAGTTAACCATTTCCGCATTGCACCCAGGTTTGTAGCACCTCCGCTTTTCACGCGATCCTGTCAAATGAAGCCTCCCATCTTTCCTCCTGTACATCGCACAGCTAGTGGAAGAAAGCTCTTCTGAAGGAAACGATCTGCTGTTTTGTTTTGACAGCGTCGTATAATGCGAGAAAGTTCATTTTAATTTAATTCACTAATTTCGTGGTCCGCTTGACCAATTAATACATTACAATTAATTAAGGTTTTTAGGTGAGATGAAAAAAAGTCATGGCACGAGCGGGATTCGAACCCACGATCTTCGGCTAGATACGCCGCTGCTCTACCACTTGAGCTATTGTGACCTCCACTCGGACATCAACTTCATAAGGTGGGGTTGAGATAGGAAGTTGATGACCGAGTGGATCGAGATCACGGTAGCTCAAGTGGTAGTGCAGCGGCGTATCTAGCCGAAGATCGTAGGTTCGAATCCCGCTCGTGCCATTGACTTTTTTCATCTCAACTAAAAACCTTAATTATAATTAGTTCATTTTTATTTAACACCGAACCCTTTGACAACTGGTATACAACACAATACACCAATACATGCAATTATAGTACAATACATACAATGCAATGGTATACAATAATACACCTTGAATCAAAACATAAGATAACATAGGATAAGTGTGGAAGCCCAGAGACCTAACCTTTGTCTCGATCTCTGTCACCGAGCGCACTACCGGAAAAGGTCCAAACATTTACCAAAACCCAATGTCATATCCAGGCGTGTTAATGTTGAATGTGCTTTTAGTTTCGAAAACATTCGATACAAATAGCACGGTTTATGTGAATCTCCCGCGGATAACCTCACAGACGTTTAAACTTGCCTCTTTTAAATTGTAAATTTTAATCGGATACAGAAGATAACTTAGTTTTGAAATAAAGAGATAGTTTAAATCGTTCCGTTACTTACTTAATCTCAACTTTAGCCATTACGACATAATGAGTTAAACCACGCCACTCCTCAAAACGCTGATTAGGCCGCATTACTAAGCAAAGCGCAATAAAAATATATCTCTTGAAACACTGGGGGCTAAGAAATCGGCGTGAAACCTGCGCCTAATCGTTCAGAATTTATTATGCAAAGTTCTTTCCTTCTCTCTCAACCTTTTTTACAATCGAAGGCAATCTATGGCCCGAGCCGGGTCGGACAAGCCAAGCTCATATAAAAAGGCTATTGACTTCGTTCCGCTCAACATAATTAAGTCATATTAGCCGAACAGCTCGAATACTAAACGTGCAGTAAAATCTTGGAAGGACACTTTGAATTGGATGGGCATCGACACCTGCAGCGATCTAATCTAACCTTTTAGCTTTTGAAAACCACCCAAAATGTATCTCATTTAAACAACGTTCTCTCATTTACAAGAAATACTAGACTAACTTGAAAGATTTGATTATTTTATATGACATTATTTACAGATTTCGGGTGTTGTTACATTTACGATTTTAGCATAAATAATATTATTTTCGTAGATAATTTTGGAACTTATATGCTTCTTTACATCTCCATGAGAACAATGTTTGGTAAGGCTTTCGCTAATAAATAATATATAGTAAAAAAAAGCTGGAGAGACGTGCCATCTATAAAATAAACGTTAAAAATAAAATAAATTTAATAAAAATAAAATTTTCCAAATAGAATTGAAATTTTTTCTAATCAAAGCTAATATTTCCACTTCTAATTCGACCTTTTATAAATCAGGTTAAGCTTTTTCTCTGTCAAACTCAATTCTTTTTTCTGTGAATAGCCAGTTTTGAAAAGCGTAGGTGTGGGTGACAAAATTAATTCGAATTTTATATTTATACACACCACAAACCAAGCCATATATTGTACAAGTGTGAGTTAGCATACTGTAGGCCAATTTTTGACTTTGAGGAAGCGGCAACAGTTTATCAGGGCAAATTTGTCCTAGTGGAACTATTCCAAAAATCAGCTGGAACCATTACGTCCCCAACGAATAGATAAATCGTCGGTCGCCTTAATATTCTATTTTTCAAAGTATATTCAAATTTGTTCAAACACCTCCGCTCAATTGTTAAGGTTGTCTTTCCTTTCACAATCGCATGACAATCTCATAAAGTCAGAATAAATTAATATAAATAAACAAACGCCGGATTTTTGTCAGGTGGGACTATGGTATCAAGTTGATCGAGTGATATTTTTCAGACGAGTGTAAAAAAGGGAAACAAAGGGAAATTTGAAGATTGCTATCTACACTTTTAAACAAAATATAATAATCAGAGAAAGTAAACATTAAGTATTATGTTTTCTTCTTGAGATCTACGAACTGATAGCCCTATAGCTTATTAATTCTATTCAATCTATCTTCGCTTGTTTGGTCCGGTAATTCGTGTTTCGAATGAAGAAAATGGCTGGACACTTGCATAAAAACGGAAATTTTGACCGACGTTCCAACGATCTGATTTTCAAGTTCTAAATGTTTTCTAAATTCAACAATATTCAGTACATAGTATAGAAGCTGTATATCTAGCACTAGTATGATGTGTGACATAGTAATAGCTTTTGTTGTAAGTTAAAATCGTTAACTCTAATAATAACGTTCTCTGAGTACATAAACAAGTTTTTCGGTTTTGTAAAACGATAGGCAGGTTGCACAAATTTTAATTACGAGGCCATGAAGGAAAAATCTTCATTGATTCGCGTTACTCGGGGTTGGTAGGAAGGTTAAGTTAGGTAGGGTTAAGGTTAGAGACAGTTTTTGGATGGGTTAGGTTAGGTAAGATAGTTTAAGGGTAAGGATTAGGTTTAGTTTAAGGGTTGGATTAAGTTAGGAATTGTGTTTGCGACGGGTTAGGTTAGGTAATGATAGACCTACACCATTGACCTCTAATAATAACTTATTGTGAGAATATTAAAAAGTTAAGTAGTTTTATAAAGCGCACAAATTTTAATTACGAGGTCATAACATCTTCATTGATTCGCGTTACTGGGTGTGGCATGATTTAGGTAAGGTTAGGAAGGTTAACTTAAGTAAGGTTAGTATTAGGAACGGGATTCGGACGGGCTAGGTTAGGTAGTTTTTAGGGTTAGAATTAGTTTTAGGGTCAAGTTAATTAGTTGAAGTGTCAAGTTAGATTAGGGGTAGTGTTAAGGACGAATTAGGTTAGGATTTGTGTTAGCGACGGGTTAGGTTAGGTAATGATGGGCTTACACCATCGACCACTAATAATAACTTTCTGTGAGTATATAAAAGAGTTTTGTGGTTTTATCAAGTGATAGGCAGGATGTTGCAATTTTAATCAAGAGGCCATTTTATCTTCATTGATACTGGATGTTGGCATGATTTAGGTTTGGTTAGGAAGGTTAAATTAAGTAGAGTTTAGGTTAGGAACGTGTTTCGAACGGGTTAGATTTGGCTAGGTAGTTTTATGGTCAGGGTTAGTTTTAGGTTAGGTGACAGGTTAAGTTAGGTTAGAGATAGTGCTAAGAATGACTTAGGTTATGATAGGGTAAAATTTAGATTAGGTTAGGAGTTGGGTTAGCGTCGGGTTAGTTTTTGGTCAGGGTTAATTACGCGTTAGGTGTCATCCATGATTCAGTGTTTGTCCCTGACCCGTGGCATTATTCCAAGATCATCAAATAATTAATTTTTTAGTTGCGCTATAGTAAAAATTTCATTTCACTATGTATAAAGTTTGAGAAAAGGTTCGTTTTACATTTTAAAAAATTCAATTCCGCTGGTCCTGCTTAGTTGATTAGCGATATTTTGGCTCATATCGTGAAAAAGCGCTGGTTTTGCTTTAGAACCAGGAGCTTTGCTGACTTTTATTCTGTGTTATTCCTGGTAATATAGCGATACACTAAATGCGCTTTGAATTTGAGAAATTTTTTTTCGAACGTAAAAGAAAATGAACAGATTTCGCCATGTGGTCATGGGCTGATATACTCTGGTCGTTACCGATCTTTTTTGTCTACCTATGCATTTCTCCATATCAGTGTAGGGCCAGAAAAATCATCTGAAGGATCCCAATGACAGTTATTAACGTAATAATGAGAAGGAAGAAAGAGAATCAAACGCTATGGCAGCGTGTATTGTCAAAATGTCAAGAATTCTGAAAAATACTTTTAAACACTTAAGATTATTCCTAATAAGTGAGGGTACAGTGGTTTAAACCGTTTATATGCTGCCTGGTTCCTCACAAAAAGTCTCGTGATGATTTTTTTCCACCCCAGCCATGAGTGGTATAAAACAATTAAATCGGTCAATAATTGGCTCGGATCGTCTGGAACAATGGCATCAATCCGTGTTTACAAGCAATAAATAAAGGGCGGATCAATCCGGCCGGCTGGGTAAATAACTTACAACGGCTATTAACATACCCGGCCATTGTGTGCCGGACCGTTCCTTATCCTTTGGCATTCTTGGACGTACAACTTCCCTTTCAGCCATCACATTCAAAGATGTCCAATGCTACAGATTCACCCTGGCCCGGAAAGAATTCCCACAGTAGAGCCGCCTCTATTTTAGATAAAAGGCTTCCAGAAATTTTATTTCAGAGCGCAGAAAAAGTCCCTAGCTCTTTATTTATCCGTGGAGGAACAAACGAGACGACCTCTTTTGGATGCCAAATTCTATTTTTTTAATCATTTTTTTTAAATTATTTATTTAGGATTCCTCTCTTCTATACTATCTAATATTTATCTCCCAATAACCCAAATTTTACTCCGGTACAGTCAATTAATGCATAGAGAAGAAGTTGTATTATTTGGAGATCGTGAGGTGCGGTCTGGTGTGACGTAGGTTCATTAATCATTAATAAACATTAATTATCGGTCACTAAACACCACACACAATAATACATTGTACTACTTACATAAAGCAACAATAAAATAAGGTTTTGATTGTGATAAAAAAGTCAGTGTCACGAGCGGGTTTCGAACCCACGATCTTCGGCTAGATACGCCACTGCTCTACCACTTGAGCTATCTCAACCAAAACCTTACATAAAAAGAATAATTAATGGAAAGAAGTAACTTGGTCAATTGGCCACTAAAAATAAATGAAAATAATAAGGCTAACAAATAACAGTAACAATGCATTGCAATATACAATAAAATAGCAAAATAATACATAATAATACATCAAATAACGTTTAACTTGTGAAAAGACTCTTTAATCCGTAAAATTTCCATACAGAACAAAAAATGTCAATTATTTTATTTACCCCGTCATCAGAATTTAAGTATAGTAATAGTATTACGTTTTCTAAGTCTGAATGTAAAATATTTATGTAAATATTTTGTTGATCTGAA
This sequence comes from Cimex lectularius, assembly GCF_000648675.2. Taxonomy (NCBI): domain Eukaryota; kingdom Metazoa; phylum Arthropoda; class Insecta; order Hemiptera; family Cimicidae; genus Cimex; species Cimex lectularius. The sequence goes on from NW_019392734.1 coordinate 953,502, forward strand.
AGAAGTCAAAACAGCGCGGTTAATTATAAAGTGTACTCGGTCATTAGGAACGTCCTAAAAGAACACATTTTATCCAAATTTAAAAAAAATTTCTTTCAGGTTTTTAAAATATTTTACAAAACAATACACCTACTTTTGTCATCAGAGTACTCAGATCCATTTAATACGAAAACTTCTTTTTCGTTGGTATTTACAATTTAAAAAGTTATCTGCTAATTACTTATTACGTAAATTTAGTTTTTTTTCCAGTTTCATTCCAAGAATATAATAGTAATACCTGGTCGTCAGCGTCCAATAAATGTAAATCTTTACTGCTATATATATTTTTAAAATGATATAGTTAGTAAAAAATTGAGCGAATATGGAAAATAATGAGGGGATTAAAACTTCGCCTTTAACACCCTTTCAGATACCAGAGTTCCTTGGGAGAAAAAATACGCTCCGATAAATAAATCGCCCCACAAATTGATACGTTTTCCATATCACCCAGCAAAGTACCATAAATCATTTTTTTGTAAAGGTAATTTTATATAAACTCATTAGAAAGTAAAAATGAGCTTGGTAATTTTATTAGTCACCTGACAAAATTTATTAAGCGCAAGGTAATAAAAGATCGTTGCAATATTTTTATTTTATTTACGTTCAGATTATTATTTGAAACGTGGAGGTCCGGCAGGGTTCCTAAACGCGATTATTATCTCAAACCGTCTCTTTTCACTTTGAAAAAGCAAAAAAAAAAAAAAAACAGATTATCAAATATACGTTTGGAGTGGTGAAAGCCAATCGGCGACATCGCGCCCGGAGGACCTGTTTAAACGTGACTATCCCAAAGTAAATACGAGACGTCCCTTTGTAATTTGCCCGTATCTAAAGCCTGTCGTTACTGCGATCTGTTGTAGACGCCGGTTATTATACCAATTCAGATACCGAATCCCGGTAATTTATTTACGCGTAAAAACAATGAGTTATCCGTGTGAGAAAAGCCACGCCGCCAAGGTAACATGACCGATCCCTATCGCAAGGCTATTTAGACCATTAGCTAGCAATGAAATAGTTCATTACTAAATCATTTCGTGTTTAGAAACATATTAAGAAAACAAGATCTTATCAGTTTAAAAAATTAACCATGAGTTGAATTTACACTCAAGCATTTAGAAATCTTCTTTAGTTTAGTATTAGTCCACATTCTATAAATTGTCGGGCAACTAGATTTGCATTTGTATCTATCAACCTTCGATCAACCTTTAAGGTACAGAGCACAAACAACCGAAACTATTGTCTGTAAATTAGAAAGAAACACCTTTGACACGAAAACACTACGGCCTTGACATTCTATTATTGGGATGACAGCTAGGCGAAGGCGAATCCAACTAAACCAAAGGTTTCTAAGATTTATTGAGGCTGTTGTAAAAAGTTCTCACGAAATAAGCTTTTTGTTTAGCATCTTTACATATTTAATTTATGTGTTAATTTAAAAAAAAAGATGCACAATTCTTTGACTTATTCTCCAACCCAAATTGGCTAGTGATACCAATGGCGTTATGTTTAATGTTATTTTGATGTTCTAGAGAGATCTATCGAGTAAAGAAAAAGATTATCTGCTAGCCCTTAGAAAAACCCTTAACATTTTGGCAGATTTAGAAAAGTCAAAGAAAATTGTTTCAGGAACAGTAAGGTTTTTGTTGTTGCTTTTTCTGTATAATATCTATCCAAGTGATATACGACTTGTTTTCTTTTAAGCCTATATTTTATATGTCGTGTTTAGTGACCGTAAGTTAATGATTATTTGGGGATCGTGAGATGCGGTTTGGTGTGACGTAGGTTTTAGAAAAACATTGTCTTAATCATACCAATGTTTCGATCTTTATTGAGATCATCTTCAGGGCTCAAAGTGTTTGTTTTCTGTAGATGTGTTATTCTAGTGTATCGTGTTGAGAGTGACAAGTTAACTATCAACACAACAAACATGAAATAGGTGGTGTTTAGTGACCGTTAGTTAATGATTATTTGGAGATCGTGAGATGCGGTTTGGTGTGATGTAGGTTTTATAAAAACATTTTCTTTATCGTGCCAACGTTTCGTTCTTTATTGACATCATCTTCAGTGCCTGGGATTTATAAACGTTGTTTAAATTTTACAAATACATATTGGATGTGAATCTATATTTTATTCTTTCCAATGAATCTATCTAGGGTTTCACCAGTAAGTTAGAAAACAGGGATGCCGTCATCAAAACAAGTAAGTTTTATAATTTATGCCAAGCTTTCGACCTTTATTGAGGTCTTCATCAGTGCTGTAGAAGTTCATGGGGATAATGAGCTGAAGGTCGTATCCATGTTGCAAAATAATGGTTATCCAATATCCCTGAAAGTTACCTCACCCTAACAACAGTGTTAGCGGGGATGGGATAAAGAAATTTTCCCCATTGGTTAATCATTGGAGATATGCTTAAAAAGATGTTTCCGTTGGAGTGCCATCTAAATAATTTCAAATTAGTTTTCAAATATAATAATAAGGTAGGAAAATTTTCACACAAATAAAGTGTGCTTGTCCGCCTTTAACTCTTTCTTGACCAATGTTGCTCAGAGCAATGCCAATTTTAACAATTTTGTTTAAGGTTAGCAGGAAATTCCGTGGGTTTAGGGCACAGTGTTGTCCCTTCTCTGTAACAGTGCATCAACACTGATTTATTGGACGCCATTCTACACTCACGATATTTCCCGCTAACCTTTTAACAAAATTACTAAGGTTAGTGTTACTAAGTCAACATCAGGCCCTGAAGGGTTAAGATTGTCTAACTTGGCTATGCAATGAGGAAAAAAATATCACCCATATTATCTTGGAATAAGAAAGCAACCGCTCAGTGGAGATGGAACCAAGGGAACGAAGATGGCCAAAAGAATTACAGCAACAACAGTCTATGACTTTTTCTTTCTTGAAATGGGAATCAAGCCAGTTGAACTGAACTACGGATCTAGGAAATGTTCAACAATCTCCGGGGCTAGGGGATCATGACGCTGCTTCTTGAATTGTCCTCTTCCACCTCCTCATCAACATCATCAGAGTACGTTGAAATGCTGGTAATTTTTGTCCTAATTACTTTTTTTTTTTTACACCGAGGCTGAAAATTGGACATCTATGAAAATAACGCACAGATCAACCACTGAAACTGGCAAAAATCGTCCGATGAATAGTATTAATAAAAAAGAGAAATGAAGTAAAATGCGTAGATTAAGTAAAAATTAGATTGGGAAGAACACTGTAAACAACAAATAAAATTCAATTTTAATTTTTAAACGTGTCATAGTTCTCGTGGGGGACCGCGGTAGCCGAGTGGTTAGCGTGAGAGACTCTCGGCTCATAGAAGCCGCGGTCGTGGGTTCGATTCCCAACGTCGCCTCTGGCCCTTTTTTCACGGTGTTTAGATGTAGATGTAATAGTCGGGGTGTACTATACTGCGCCCTCTAAGAGCTATTACTGTCCTCTGCCTAAAGCACACCGGTGAGTCCTATTTCATCAAGGAACTTGGTTACTAGGTCCGGTTTCAGTGGTTCGTAAACTCTTCTATCGTCACATTGTACGTCCCAAAGCACTTCCTCCTGGGGGCAAGTGTAGCACCGTAGTTTATTAGTAAACGTGTAGGTGTCTCCTCTGCCTCTTAGTAGAATCAACATATGCCGTCTTGGATTATTCCAATCTTCTTTAAGTATCCATTTAGCTTGCAGAATTAAGAATCCTGTTAAGAATCCTATTAGGATTCGTAGTTTATTCCTGCTTCCTCTGACACATTTTGTCATTTCTTTTCTTGCGAAATTTGTTAGGAGATTCTTGGATTGCCTGTGTCCAATGAGTGAATTTCATTGTTCCTTCATTTTCATTTCGTCCTTCTGTCTGAGATCTCGTTAACATTGGTGTTAATAGTGGGTTCCTATGCCACAGAAGGGTTCGGGTCCTATCAGCGGTGTAGCAGCTCCTTTTATTGCAAGGGTGTCCGCTTTCTCGTTGCCTTCTACTCCCATGTGTCCTGGGACCCATCAGAGGCTGACTTTTTTCAGTGTACCTATTATATTAGGTCTAGGTCCTACCTAACTAGGTGTACCTATTATATTAGGTATAGGTCCTACCTAAATAGGTGTACCTATTATATTAGGTATAGGTCCTACCTAACTAGGTGTACCTATTATATTTTAATTTGGTTTTGCAGTTCAACATCTTTGACCTATTGAGTTTTGAGCTTAGTGCTTTCATGGCTGCTTGGCTATCTGACATGATAGCTATGTTCTTGTTTTTGTGCTCTTAGCACTTGTATTTAGTACTCTTGTACTATTAGTCAAGTTGAGTTGAGTACATCTCTAGATTGCGTGAATCTCAGCTTTGAAGATACTGGTGTATTTTCCCATAGGGGCTGAGTATTTGGTTCCACGACCGAATACTGCTGCCCCTGTATCCAACCTGAAGTAACTATGAGTGGTTAGCAAGTTAAGAAAACAGAAGACATAATACGGGAATTTTTCGTTTTATGGGCAAAGGACCGGCGATGACCACTTGATAATTGTTGAGAATCGATTGTGGGAATGATAAAGACAGTTATAATTGAGGTTTCTCTGAATACTTGATTGTAATTTATGTTTCATATGCGTTATTTCGTTTTACGTCTGTTTATTATCTAGTACCTTAATAAAACGTTCACTGAAAGGTTGGCGTAGAAGATATTGATCTGTTTTATGTGTCACCCGAAAAAAAATCTGTAAATTAAAAACAAAAATCATGGGAGAGAACGTGACAAAAATTTTTAGAATGATTATGAAAGTCTCTTAACAAATATCTTGCTAACCGGGTGAAATAAATTACGCTTAGAATGAGAACATGAGCGGCTAAAATTGTCATTTGATAACGCGATTTTCAACAAATTTTGTTAACTTTCTCTTAACTTTACAATTTATATCGTGTTAGGTATAATTTTTCGGATATTCATAAAAATGATTCGCATAGTTTTTGTGACGATCTGTAAATTCCATCGTTACGCTCAGTCGCCTCGCCTCGGCCACCCAAGAAGTCAAACTCGTGTGACAAGCACTAGGGTAGAAGTATTTGTCATCAGTAGCCGGCCACGTTGATCAAGAAAATAATTGAATTATTTAAACAGAGACAGTAGATGGTAGATTGGCCTTTGTGTAAGCCCGGTCTAAGAAGGATGAGTTATCGTCATCGGGCCCAGGGGGGGTGCCTCCATTGTGCACTCACGTGAAATGTGATATTAACAAGTGAGCATTTATTATTATATTCACAGCGATAAATCTCAGCCCTCGTCTGCGTCCTGGCGTCTTATTCAAATTGTGTAACTATTAGCGTGTCAGCCCGCACCTACCAGCAGCCCTGCTTCAACGTCTTGTCTTTTTTACCTTTTCCAGTCCCTCGGGTTCATTAGTTATTCAGACACGACGCGCTCCATTTGTTCCTTCCTTCTTCCAAGGATTGGACGTTTCTTTCTTTGCCTAATATTAACTAAAAGAAATTCATTTATTTGTAATTAAGGTACTGCCAAAAGAGGGCGTCAGGTGAGGGCGTCACTGATCATGTCGTGAGTCGCAAAATATGAATGAGAATAAAGGAAAATTATATGGTCAAATAAGAAGAGTACAAATATAACTTATATAGATCGCAACTGAAACCTTATAGAAACTCAAATTGTTGGGATAAAGTGGTAAAACCAAAATTCGGCTTTAATCGCCAGTCAAGTATTAAAGTTTAAAAATATAAAAGGTTGAAACGTATTTTTAAAACTTGACTTCGGCTCATCGGTCATTGATCTCGACCTAATAGTGGTTTTTGTGTGGATTCGTTTCCGGATCTCATGTCGCTATCATTATAGGAATAAAGGATATCCGGTTGCCAAAATAAATTCGCTACTAGGAAAGATTCAAACGCCTCCAAAACTAGGCTGGTCATATTACGATGAAATTAACTTTTACCAAATTGTAAGATGAAGTCATAGCAATAACAGAAAAGCAGCAAGCTCGAATTTACGCCATCTTAAAAATATCATCCATGATTCAGTAACACTTAGACCTGCAGTAATAACTCAACCAGGAAGGTACCAGTCAAAGAAAAAACTTTGGTTCGATAAGGAATGTAGGATGGTCCAGTGATAGATCATTTGCCATGTTAAAGATCTTCAGAAAAACGAACCAATAATATGTGTAGAAATAATGTTTAAAAAGTAACTCTGAGTATAACATATACCAGAGTACACTACCAAATTCTAAGAGTTTAATTTAATATATTAAAATGGTATATAATAACTATTAAATAACGCGTTATTACCGCACTGCACACGAAGGACATATGCCATAAGAAGCCAGCCAATGCTGGCAGTCAGTGTGATTAAAAGGCAAGTGCAAATAGGTCTCGAGGCCATCGAGCGGTTGGGATGAAACTTTTGTCGGGAATTGAAGAGTGCACCGACAAAATGAATGTTGACTTCGTTTTGGACAGGTGATTCGTGACGTAGTAAAGAGTTCTGATGATTTGTCTGAGGTCTTTTCACTGGCAGGATTGGATGCGATTGATGTCGGTAGGTTTGGCAGAACCCCACAGTTCCAATTCATATATCCAAAGTGGTCGCAGTAATGTTATGTATGAGGTTAGTTTAGCCAAGATTTCGGAACTAGAAGTCTTCTATTAAGTTGTTCTATTATAAGACTCTTGCAGAGTTTCAAGACAGTCTGTTCTCAAGTTATTATCCTAAGTATTGACTTGAATGGAAGTCGGTATCTTTTTGTTACTGGTGTAAAGAGAAGGACAAGACCGTTTTTTCGATGTGAACTTTGAGAATATATTTCTTCTCTCGGTCTTGTCCTTCACTTTTGCACCAGCTTTTGATAAAGTATGCGTGGATGTTGGACGTAGTTTGGATAGGATTCGAATTAAACGACAAACTTGCGGTATCATAGGTAGTGATGATTGTATTAAGCGGGGAACAAACTTGTCCCTGTGGAACGCTATGCGACACTACCCGATGCTATCCGACGCAAACCCAAAGTCCAATTTTCCAGAAGGTTGCATTACCCCCGTGCACATCTGGCCGATGCCACCCAACGCTACCCTACTCTACGCTATGCGAGCCCCACTGTCCAGATTTTCGTCAGGTAGCATCTCGTGCAGTTGATGATAAAAGGACCGGACACTCATATTTTTATTCCAACTACATGTATTGTTGTCCTTATATTAATAACAACAAACTTGATTTAATATAAACAAAATTAACCGAGATCATAAATTCATTAGTTTTTATTTTTAAAAAAATTAATTTTAATGGTTTGATAGAAAATTGTTCAATACAACGGAATAACATTTTTTGATATAATCAATTTAACTAATAATTTATTACACGGTTTTGATCATACAATTTAACTTAAGCTGCCCATAGACGGTCAATATTATTGCACAATAATTTGACGGTTGCCCCTTAACGTTCAATAATATTGTACAAAATTTTGTTTGTGCAATGAACTTGAATATTGAAGTTTGTGCAATATTTTGTTACTATTTGTCGTACTTCACAAACTGACTGATATTGCGTAATAATGTCAACAGACGGTGCAATATTTTCCAGGTTGTACAATATATTTTCAACTTTTCGTCATCCATGCACTTTATTGCACAAACTTTAAATATCGTCTACACACGATCAACTAAATTGCACAACCCAAAATATTGTGCAATAATATTGATCGTCTATGGGCCGCTTAACAATTGATTTCATGGTTTTGCTCATAAAATTACACCATTTTCGTCGAGTAGCGTCAGAGCAGGACGCTCATATTTTTGTAGTTTATTTTAAACTATGTATATGTAATTTTGTCTTTATGTTAATTACGATATTCTTATTTTAATATAAACGAAATTAAACGAGATCAAAAATTCATGAGTTTTTATAAAAATTATTTAATTAGGATGGTTAGATTTTAATTAGATGGTTAGATGTCATTTATCAAAAGTTTTATTAGTTAGTTCAATTTATCAAACCGGAATAATTTTATTTAAAACAATTAAATTTACCTAACAATTTATTACATGGTAGTGTTCATACAATTTACCTCACAATTTATCATATGGTTTTGCTCAAAATAGTGCATTAAAAACAAAAGAGGCGTTGCGATTGTGATACTGATTTGTGATACATGCTGTGTGACTGTACGTGGCGTGCGCTTGACGTCGCATAGATGTGCACACCCTACCAAAACGAGACAAGGCGTCGGGTAGCATCGGGTAGCGTCGCATCGCATTGCTTCGGGTGTTTTCCCAGCTTACTCAGCAGAGTTCAAGATTAAGAATGTTTCCTTGCAGGAAGCCGGCTTGTATCTGTCTGACTTCGAAGAACTGCCGCACCTCACTTTGAAGCAGCGGTAGGTTAGATAGGATTTCACGATAAGTTAGTAAGGGCTAGTAAAACATGCCGGGTATCAGACGCTTTCTATATCCTGTGCTTCATCTAGGAACGCACTCAAGCAATACTCATTATAACAAGGTAATTAAAGTGTATAAGTAAACAAATACAAATATCTAGGAATCACGATGATTCCCCTGCTCTATCACTTACATTACAATCTAGATAACAGGGAGTTGTCTGAACATGGAAAAACACCAAACATTTCTGGGTCCTAAAGAAATGCCAAGTTATCTTTTGCTATGGGCGTCAGAAATGTGGAGGAAGAGAATAAAGTCGAAGTGGCCTAACGGTTTTATATAAATTGATAGGAGGTTTAAACACAAATATTGTCTAAAAAAGTCCACATTTATTCCAATCATACTAGCAAGTATTTAAACATTTAGTTAAGGGTTTTTTAAAAATTTACCATTATTTCTGTTCATTCGTTTATTTCTGTCAATACACAACACATAATTTATCATTCAAGGTCTGTGTGGAATGTCCACTTGTCCATTTTCAATTTTCATTATTCTTTCGTCATACTGATCGGTGAATTTCGTCAGGATAAAAGAGTCGACAACACTATCGAACCGGTCTCACCTTTAAGTGCTATCTCGCAAATCCCGCGAGAGTGTAAAGTACATGACATCTGCGGATTTTCAGTCAAGATGAAACCGGTCCGTTATCATGTAAATTGCCTGTTATACGATTCCTTAATTAAGCGACTTCGGCCAATAAGACGGTAATAATCCTCGGATCGGATTTATATTCGAGAAGAATCAGTAGAAAAAAAACTTGGTTTACATTTGAATAACATCATTGGTGTCGATGAGGACGGCTGCTGTTGGGCATCCGAAGTAGCGATGTCTTATTTAAATTCAGTCCGGTGTTGTGATCGGAAATGCGGTGATTTAGTGGTGATCTCTCGCCCTAATGAGGAGTGTAGAAGACAGGTAGCTTTCAGCTGCCAGCTACCCAAGCCGTTCTAAAATTGGACTTCTTCAAAGTAGACTTGTTCAACTTCAAATACAACTGTTATTTAAAAAGTAAAACGCTAGAATATAATAAATACTGTTAAACTATCTAGTAAAATTTCTTCTTGTATTGCGATTTATTTTTCCTTCGAATAAACATTCTAATTTTCTGTTTTAGAGCAATACAAGTAACATATTTTCAATTATATATTTTATGTACTAAACATGATGTTTGCCAAGAGAACAAGTAAAACGAAAGAAAAGTATCTCTATTAATTAATCTTTATGTAAGATATTGTTCGAAATGAAAAAGTCAGTGTCACGAGGTAGATTCGAACCCACGACCTTCGGCTTAATACGCCACTGATCTACCACTTGAGCTATCGTGACATCGATCGGACACCTACCATTCGAATTTTCCCTCTTTTTTGCCATTTTTCAAAAGTTTACCAGATTTTGGTTTGGAAAGAAGTTATTTGGTCAATCGGACCACGAAATATAATGGATATAATTCCAATTATTAGGGGGGTTTAAGATCTTCAAGGTTTTGGTTTCAAGCACTAGAGATCAAACCACTTTACAATATTTTTATCAAATAATTATCAAATATAATTCGATAGCTATGTCGGGATTCTAATCCTGAACCAAACAGCGTGGAAAAGGAGTCAGTTGTACGAGTCATTCAGAGATCGCAGACCTCAAGGAAGAAGGAAAATGACTGTTGCCAGCTTACTAAGTAAACATCGTTTATTTATATCAATTTTAACAGCGATGAACGACTAATTTGTACTTTTCGCATCCCAAGTTGTGCCTAGCTTTTTTTCAACTTTTAAGCAAAATATAACCATCAGTGAAAGTGAAAGTTGAGTATCGCGAGAATTCTTCTTGGGGACAGTGTAATTATGGCCATTTCCGGTTGTTTTGGCATACCCTCGATTGTTTTGGTCTGTCGGAGGCGTTTCGTCTTCCAGACAAAAAAGTCCAAACACGAACAAACCACATGGAGGAAATAGCAGAAAATGGCAACATTTTGTGGTTTAACTTTAACTTTATCCTTTATTTTGCATTTCATTTTAATTTCATTATGATTTCATACATTTTAGTAAAATGACATAGATTAGATTTAGTTAATATGTCTTATACAGTAAATTTTATCCAGCATTCTTTTCTGGTTTAACTCTAACGTTATTGAAGATTTTGCATTTCAAAAATTTAGTAAATTTTCTATTCTAAAATTGGTGATGCATAAAACTTGTACAATAATAGAAATGTGTAGAGATTAGTGACCGTTAATCGATATCTGAATAAATAATAGAAATTTTGGCCGTATTTCAGACATTCGGATTATCAAGTTGTTCTAAATGCTTTTCAAATACAAAAAATAGTGAAAAATCAATTAATATCCAGGACTACGCTAATTTTATTTCTATTTTTGTACTTTATTTGTATTTATTTTCGAGACCTCGATTTCACGGTACCGGCCAGTGCTTTCGGGTTAGGTTAGAGACGGATCGAGGTGGATAGAGTAAGAGTTAGGTTAGATTTAGGGTTATAGATGGGTTAAGTTATGTACAGTTAGGGTAAGGTACTGGTTAGTTTAGAGTTAAGGTTAAGGTAATAGACGGTTTAGTTAGGAGTACGCGTAGAGTCGGGTAGGTAGGGTTAAGTTAAATGAGATAATGTTAGTGACAAGATATGCACAAAAATCACATTTATATACACGGTTTTAACGCCAGTCTACTGCAATATTCATGTAACATATAGGGTAATAGATATCCAAAACTACTTCCCACAAATAAAATCTGAGACCAACGTTGTTTAAATTTCTTTAAACATATGACGAACAACCCGCGCAACGAGGAGAGCGCACCGGCCGGCAAACCGCCGAAGCGAGAGAGGGGATCGAGGAGGAGCGAAGCGGGGACGGCAGAGCTAGCTCAGGCCTGGAGAGAACTCATGCGAGAAACCGAACTTCTTCCTGCTTTTTTCAAAGGCGCTTACTGCAGACTAAAAAGGTGGACACCGCCCCGCCTCCACACTCACTGTCACTGGCAGCAGGACATCTTTCACGTGGGAACGGCTCGACCGGCTAAATTGGACTCACATCAGTAGATTTGTTTATTTTATTTTATTTACACCCTTTGGGAAAGGTTTCATTGTTTAGTTTTTTCATTGTAAATAAATTAATGTAAAGGTGTACATTTTGGTTTAATTGTTGCCCGTTGTTGTTTTTGTTTGGTTGAAGGACCTTGGCGATAGCCGTCACAAATAAAGTGGTAGCAGAGCGTGGTTGCATGTGGTTTCATGTGGTGACGATCCTTTGACCGACGTATTCCTGTGTTAAAAAAAAAA